>NC_135440.1:6994731-7229731 GCF_051991255.1 Vanacampus margaritifer | reverse complement strand
AAATACGACAATAAAACCAATGTACTAAAAAACAGAAGACAATAAAACCAATTTAAAAAAAACACTATAAATAAGATAAAACAATCATAAAAATCACAGTTGATATGTCTTTCTAAAAAGGAAGGTTTTAAGTCCTTTCTTAATAAAATCCACCGTCTGAGGAGCCCTAAGGTGGTTCGGGAGGGCGTTCCACAGACAAGGAGCTGCTACATTCTCTACTTGTCCAATGCTCTATAAAGAGAGAGCGGTGGAGATGTTTTTACAGGTAGGCATTACTGACCATGTAATATATCTAAGCACCTACAATTACAGTACAATAATGGTCAACTGCTAGTGCAAAAGAGTAGGCTAAATATCATCTCCTTGAGCACAGTTTTAATTCCACATAGGCTACTGTAGTTTTGGCAAGTTGTAATTTTCATATAATTTTTGGGGTGGAACACCAAATACCAAAGTATGAACAGACTCATACTCATACTCACCCAAGCTGAAAGCTGCCAAGCAGCATTTGAAGGTCAAGGCCCCGTTAAATAATAATCTGTAATAAACACTTCACAGTAGAACTCACGTTCTGGGTTTGAAGATGATGTTAAAGTGCACTGGGAACAAGTTGTCTATCACTTTAAGATCTAGCCATGTGTGAAAGCAGAATAACAGGTTCATGTGTCTGTATGGATTGGAGCTACAGAAGTGTCTCAAAATGGAAGATTGGAGTGCCAGGAAAAACAATATGTCCTCTTCTTACAGAGGTTTTTTTTTTTTTTTTTTGCAGTTTCCTCACTTTAAAAAGATACCCCCCCAACAAAAAAAAATCTATCTTGGCCCTTGTGGCACCATAGTTTCGTGTAATATGTTGCATTACTTAGTTGCCTGAGAAACTTAATATTTTTGTAGATCGCTAGTCTGTAATGTGTTATTCCCAACACTGCCAACAAAGCACAAATAGCCTGAAAAAAAAGTGTTGTTTTGGCATCAGACGAGTGATCTGAAGGCACTCAGCAAATCAATCGCCAATTTGACATGCCACAATAATATTTAATGCCAACACAATGCGAAAGCGTTTCTGCATTTAAAAAGTGACAGCGACTACAAAACAATTTCTGTCGGGCTGGTCCCAAGTTCTGTCTCTCCATTAGTTTCGCTGCATGTTCGCTAGCTACCATGCTTAGCCTCCCGTCTGTTCCCCCGGTTTCAAGATATTGACAAAATACAATTGTTAAAGAAATGTACCATTTTAGCATCCTTTACATCCGTCAAGTGCTTTTTTTTTCGTTGGGAAATTGTGACGAATGAATGGAGGTTTACAAGCGCACTCTTTCTGTCTTTGGGTGAACTAGTTGGAGCTTTGCAATGGTGTTTTTTGCAACTCCATTAGGGTAGTTAAACATGGCACATAGTGCATCTGTGATTTTGTCACTTAAGGCTTGAAGCCTTAAACAATGCTTGCAAGCTTTAAGGTGCACATTAGGCATACACTTTCAGCACTCTAATATCTAGCATTCAAAATTGCAATGACAGCTCCTTTGGTTTGGTAGCCTGTTTTTTGTTGTTGTTTTTCTACTTGATTTTCACGCATGTGCAATCGCAATGCGCACTTCGCTTATTTGAGAAGAGGGCAAACACTTTTTCAGGCAGTGTGTCATCGTGGCTGCTGTAGCTCAGGAGGTCGACCGGTCTACCAGTAACCGGCACGTCCGCTATTCGAATCATGCTCTCTCCCAAGTGTTGTAGTGTCTTTGAGCAAGTCACTTCACACAATTTACCACCAGTGCCACCCACGCTGGTGTATGGATGGTGTGAATGTTTGGTGGTAGTAACTTGGAGGGGCCGTAGGTGCACAGTGGCAGCCAGCTGTGGGTGCATATCTAGTTTAATGCCACCTACACAGCAAATTATGTAGTGTTAAATTGAGTTAAAAATCTAGTGTTGATTATTTTGAGTTACTGGGTGTTGATTTGGGTGTTATTTGAACACTCACAGTGAGGAAAAAGCTTTATGGGTGGTGTTAATTCAGCGAGTCAAACTAATTGACTCCAGGCTGAGTTACTTTATGCATCCGGGCTCTTAGCTACGTTTTTTCCCTCGATTTTAAGGACAACTCTTGGTCTGGATTATTCAGTTTTATAAATTAATGATGAAATTATACAGTTCTTGAATTATTTTGTTCATGAATTAACGTGGAAAAAAGCATGTGAGACGTAAAACAAAAAGGTTTCTGAATTTCCTGATGGCGTACTTGTTAGTGTTGTTGCCCCCGGAGTGCTAGGTACTAGGTTTGAGTCCCGCTTTCGTTTCATTTGAGTTGGAAAAAAAACACTTGTCACTAAAAGTGTGAGAAATTAAAGGAATGAATATAACTCTTCGTGGTTAAAAGTAACAACAAAACTGTGAGAAATTAACAGCAAAAAATGAAAGGAAATACAGTGGTACCTCAGAGTTTGAACATAATTCGTTCCTGCAAAGTGTTTAAAGTCCGAATTGTTCAACCTCCGAAACATTTTTCCCCATAGGAAATAATGTAAATGCAATTAATCTGTTCCCAAGCTCCAAAAACAAAAAAAAATCCTATTTTAATTTCTATTTATGTTTTTTAACATTTACAGTACAGTATGGTATTCAAACAAACAAAAAATACCTTACCTTTTTTGTTGTGGTGTGATGGCATCAGTGGATGATAAATACTATGTTAAAGCTAGCTTTAGTTCAGTGCTGAGTTTGTGTATTTTACATTGGGCATATTGTTAGACTACTAAGCGGTCCTTACGTGCATTGTTTAACGTCGGGCACATTGTTGAACAGCTAAGGGGGTCCTTGTGCCAATATTTACAGAAGTAGTCACAGGTAATTACGACGGCGTGATAATCTCCTTCCTAATTCCACTGTGATTTGTAGCTCTGTATGTTTTGCTTTGCTGCCACTGGCACTGTTGAGTTTCTTTGGGCCCATGGCGAAGAAAATTGTCGTGGGAAAATCAAAATGCACTCGCGAGTATGGAGCACCTCCGGGAGTATTCACGATCTGACTGGAAATGAGCAGTGCATCGTCTCAACTACCGCAACGTGAGCATTCGGCATTGCTCGGCTTCGCTTGGCTTCACTCGGTTACCTGTTTTCAAGGTACGTTCGGCTTAGCTTGCTTTGCTTGAGTGTTCAAACTCCGAAAATGAGTTCAAACTCCGAGGCATTTTTTTACTCAGATTTTTTGGTTGAAGTCCGATTTGTACGAGTTCCGAGACGTTCAAACTCCGAGGTTCCACTGTAACACTTTTAAGTGTGAAGAAATAGCACTGATAATGTGAAAAAAATAACACTGATAGGTGAAAGTAGATAACACTTTAAAGTGTAAAAAATTCACTTTTATGTGTCAAAAAATAACACTATGGCTGTTGTAATTTCACTCTATCAATGAGTTACATTTTTACACTTTTGGAAGTGTAAATTTACCTCGGAACTGGTGAGAACTATATAAACTCAGGGAAAGTTTTAAATTTAACACTATGGGAATTAAATTTACTCTTCTGATTTGACTTTGTATGTGAGTGCATGAATAATAGATCCATTGTGAAGTGTCTTCCATTGTCCTGAAAAGCACTATATAAATCTGATGGATTATTATTATTCACTGCAGTTGCAGTCCTCTGAAAAACAAAATTGTCCTCCTTGAATAGTACTTTCACACCTATCACACACAGGGAAAAACACAGGGTACGTACACATCTAGTATATTTTGCTTTGCAGTCTGAGTGTATGAAAAAAATGTTCCAGTCAAATCACTTCGCAGGCATTATATTTTGATTTCTGACAGAAGCAATCAGAGTTGGCAATCTCTAAAATGAACAGTTATAGACTAAAAATTGAGGTAAGACTGAGGTGCTCTATGTGGTTTTGAAATAATTCCTGTTCCATCTAGATTTCATTTTCATCGATGTTATACAGTGAGCTGCGGAAAATGAAGACGAATGCAATTAGCAACCATGTTTGGACTAAGCTCTCTGGAGCCAGCGCCGTGATGTTTACGTTGGAATCGGATTGGTCCCCTGTCTGACCAAGTTGCTTTCACCTCACCGCGAATAACTCTGTACAGATGACTTCAGCACGCTTACAGACTCCTTCTAGTGCACCTTTGACCTCTCCCATATCCCAAGTGAGAGGCCCTGAGCAAGAATTGATGGAACATCACTGTTGGTCCACTGTCTTGCTCTCTTCGCAGCTACTTTTGTGCCAAGAACAATAATCATATCCATGTCATGGTAGCACCACATCGGTCATTAGTAGTCAATTGCTTTGGTGGAGTACTACCACATGATTTGATTAGATTTTTTGCTGTATTGGCTTCAATTATCTCTTTGATGATCATAAAAAAACCCCATTATTTTGAATAACAAAACATTTGTTCTTAAAAGTTTTGACACAACCATGGATTGATTTTCATCTGCTATTATCGAGCAGTGGTTTGACTACATTTTCTTAAACATGACAAAGGCAAAAGGTAAGCGGAGCTGAATTAAGTGCTGTTCGACGTTTGCTTGTTTTTTTACACACTCAACATACAGCTCCATAATTAAATTCCTTTGCAATTGTTGATTTTCGGGATATTTTGATGGACGTGTGTCACAAATTTTAAAACATGTTTTAATTTGTGTGACATTTTAATAAAGTGAAATGAATAACATGTTTCTTAATGTAAAGGATCTGAATTTGATAATTTTGAACCAAACACTGGCAATAATAAATCATATCCAAGACTTGCATTTTCTTCAATCTCACTCATGGCAGCTGGTTTAATAGTTGTTTTTTTGTTGTTGTACTGTATTCAAGCTTGAACACTTAACCATTTTTTAAGGGGTCAACTTTAAAACTGCTACGTTTGTCAGTCTAATTCTATTGTCTGTTTGGAGAGGCCCAAGCTGGAACTCAACTTTAGTACCCTCTTTTGTTGTGAGTCAGCAGTGCTAACCTTCCGTAATCATATCCATGTAGACGGGAAACCTGTATCCAGAGCTGGGTTGGCCATCTGGCATTCAGAGCACATGCCTGGTGGGCTGGTGTCTTTTTAGGCCGATGTGCTATTTTATCATTATTGTCCTAAATTTTACCCCAATTGGGCCCAGAATTTAGAGGGAGCAGCCCATTAATTCATTTACAATATAGACAGCAAACTTAACCAATCAACATCAGTGGCAGAGTGACAGGGGTAGCCAGGGGTAGCCAGGAGTCATGTATGAATACAAATTTTAGAAGAATGTGTCTTTAGGATATCAAATTCATTCTGGACAAAATATAATAATAATAATAATAATAATAATAAAAAATTCTATTTAAAATGCACTTTCCATCAACATGATTTCAAAGTGCTACACAGAAAATAAAATAAAAAATAACATCATGTTCATAATTAAATGTCATAGGCCTGTCTAAATAAAAAGGTTTTCAGGTCAGATTTAAAAGAGTCCAGGCTCTGGTGGCCCTCAACTGGGTTGGGAGCCTGTTCTAGAGTCGCAGTGCTGCTGCGCAAAAAGCTCGGTCTCCCATGGTAGAGAGCCTGGTACTGCATGGAGACTTGGAGGAGCAGCATGTTTGAAGATCTGGGGGTGCGGGTGGAGGATTGTAGCATGATGAGATCTTTAAGGTAAGTCGGTGCAAATCCATGGATGCATTTAGAGTAAGTAGCAGAATTTTGTAATTGATCCGGGATGAAACAGCGAGCCTGTGCAGTGATTCGAGAATGTGTTGGTATTTATTGGCTCTCATCAGCATGCGTGGCCGACTGGGGAACTTGCAGTTTGACTGTATAAATGCACTATATACGCATGCCAATCGCATCTCTGGGAGTCCAGTTAGTCAATTTGCTTCCGTCAAGCACGCGCGCGCTCCAGACCGCCTTGATTTCAATGCAAATGAGTCAGGCCATTATGATTGGCCGGGTCTTGACTATATTCCATCCCATAACGGCGCACAATGGTGAAAACACCCCTTTCTATCTGCGTCTGTCTATGAAAATACCAAAGGAAAGAAAACTCCGCCCATTCGTACAGTTACACTGTACTTTGCGTGAGACTTGTGCCAGGAACGAAAATAGGGTCCAACGTCTGATAAAGACACCGACTCAAGTCCAACATAATGTTCATGTATTGTAGAAGAAAATGTTGGGGAGAACCTAACACGGATAGAATATGCAAACTCCACAGAAAGGCCAGATCTGGCATAGTCTCAAACCTAGAACTTACTTGCTGTGAGACAATAGTGTGAACCACCATGCTCATGCTGCTAACACATCAATCCACATTATGATGATTAGATTCCTCAATAACATAGTTGAGGCAAAGACAGTAAGTTATCACATCGCATTACCCACAGTCTGTGAAGAAAAATGTGAAGAATTCAACAACATTGTAAAGACAGGACAATAGGAACAAATAAGTGGTCGAAATCCATCATTTTGTTAGGGAAACCCACTAAGTGATTGTTAAAACACACCACATGGTGATTCATGTGAGAATGCTCAAGATCCATTCTTGAGTAAACTTTATTGATTAAATCGTATACTGTACATACTACTAATGCTGCTATCATAACATATTTTTCAAATATCAAATAACTTCAGGCATTTATTAAGCAACCCTGACTGAGCAGCATGTCTGGTGTACTCGAGTTGACAAACACATCACCCCACACGCAAATGCTGGTATAAACTCTGTGGTGTCAGGAAGGGGAAGCTTGGTGACCCAAACGCGGGAAGACAAGGCGAGGAGGCAGAGGCCCAATCAAAAAAAAGGAATTTAACCTGGCACATCCATCAGGATCAGTCCGGGGGGCGTCCCGGAAGCCAGACGAGGGGAGCCCGGCGGCGCCGGTCCGGAGGGCACCCCGACGTACACCTCCTGTCCACCCTCATGGGCTTGACGCCGCCATGGAAGAGGCGAAGAGACTTTGCACGAGAGCGGCCGAGGCCAGACTTGAGGCTGCCGTGGAGGCGGCAGCCCTGGCCCGGGGACCTGGGGCTGCCGTGGAGGCGGCAGCCCTGGCCCGGGGACCTGGGGCTGCCGTGGAGGCGGCAGACGTGGCCCGGGGACCTGGGGCTGCCGTGGAGGCGGCAGACGTGGCTCGGGGACCTGGGGCTGCGGCGGCAGACGTGGCTCGGGGACCTGAGGCTGCGGCGGCAGACGTGGCTCGGGGACCTGAGGCTGCGGCGGCAGACGTGGCTCGGGGACCGGGGACGGCGGCAGACGTGGTTCGGGGACGGCGGCAGACGTGGTTCGGGGAGCTGAAGGTGCGGCAGACGTGGTTCAGGGAGCTGAAGGTGCGGCAGACGTGGTTCGGGGAGCTAAAGGTGCGGCAGACGTGGTTCGGGGAGTTGAAGGTGCGGCAGGGGAGTTGAAGGTGCGGCAGACGTGGTTCGGGGAGTTGAAGGTGCGGCAGACGTGGTTCGGGGAGTTGAAGGTGCGGCAGACGTGGTTCGGGGAGTTGAAGGTGCGACAGACGTGGTTCGGGGAGTTGGGGCTGGTGACTCCGAGCGCCACCAGCTGAAGCCCAACGACGCCCGACTCCCTCAACCAAGGACGACAGTAGGTCCATTTGGGCGGCCATGGCGTGTTGGAGCTTCTCGTGGCGTGACAGTCGTGCCTCCTGATTCCACAACTCGGCCTTCAGCGCTCCCGCTGGGTCCTTCTCTGGTGGGTTCATTCTGTCAGGAAATGGGAAGCTTGGGGACCCAAACGCGGGAAGACAAGCCGAGGAGGCAGAGGCCCAATCAAAAAAAAGGAATTTAATTTCTATGAAAAAAAAGCGATCTTCCAAATTACAAGATAAAACAAATCATAAAACAAAACATGAACCAAAACATGGGAGGGAACAACAAGGAAAAAGCGAGCAGCATGACATGGGAAAATGCCAAGGAAAAAACAAGCAGCATAACATGGGGAAAAACAATGAACCCACACAGACAGAGGGGAGACAGCAGACTAAATACACAAACACTAACGACACAAGACACACCTGGGCAAGACACACCTGGGCAAGACACACGTGGCTGAGGGCACTGATTGGATAACACGAGGAAGGGCAGGATCACACTTAACAAGACAAGGAAGACACACAAGGAAAACAGAATCTAAACATGACATCTGGTAGTCAGTCAAAAACTGAACCGAAGTTTGAATAAGATCTTCTCTCACCTCCGGGACTCCTGTATTTCCTTCTCCATCACAAAAGCCAAAACCTCAGCTCTGCAGACCCAAATAGATGGGAAATAATTGAAGAGGTGTCATAGAAGAAAAATCTAGGGATTATTTTAGATTCACAACTAAATTTTGAAAGCCATGTCACTAAAATGTGTACAACTGTCAGAGCAAACATCAACTGTCTCAAGCTTATAAGGAAATGCTTGACACTTGAATGTGCACAAATGTCCCTTTCACTGATTCTCTCACACCTGTCCTACTGAGCCACAATTCTGTCACAGACTAGTGAGTCCACCCCCGGGATTACACTGGCTGCGTGTGCGTCGCGTCTCCGCTCCGACGGCGCAGCCACTTCGCTTCCATTCTATTAGCTTGTTTATTACACCGGCTGCGTTTGCGCTGCGGATCGACTGCGGAGTAGCTGCGTCATCGCGGAGGCCGGCGCACGGTTAGACCCATTTTCTATTTTTGCCGGACAACGCATCGTCGGCATCCGTCAAATGGCAAACTAGCACAGAACACTTTGAGCGGGACAGGAAGACCGACTCAGTTTCAAAATAAAGTTTCTGGTTAATTTCAGAATAAAACACTTGCCAGATCCTATTTCGCAATCATGTCAGTAAACTTCATAATGGGCGTAGCCAGGCCTGGAGTCAACGGGTCAGGTGTTTATTCACGGTTCAAACACCTGCGAACATGGACGAAGAGAGGTTTATATTGGAGGTGGAAAGCCACAAAATAATATATGACACGGCACATCCTTTTTATAAGGACAACCAAAAAAAGGCAGGAAAAAAAGGTTAAATCAAATGAGGTTAAATCAAAGGTTCCAGTCCACCTCTATTTCTGCTTCTCTGTTGAGCACAGACAAAAGTGTGTTCATTGTTGCTTTTAATGCCACGTTATCGCGATCGGACCACAGCTATGCGCAGCCGGTGAGTTTTGTACGCAGCGGAGCGGAAACGGAAAGCAGACGTATGCGGTGTAATCTCGGGGTTAGGCTACGTTCACACTGCAGGACGTGATGCCCAATTCGGATTTTTTGTTAAATCCGAACTTTTTATGTAACGTTGACATTACAAAAGCAAATGCAACATCTAATGTGAACGCAACGCGCCAGTTATGCGACTCGCATGCGCAAAGAGCGCACATCAAGTTATGTACACCCAAAACACCGTCACGTTGCAGTGTTCACGGAAGCAACCCGACTCGCAACGTTTCACCGACAGCCAAGCCGCTGAGGCAAGTAACTTTTATCAGTGTCATGCAAATCTAACTGTGCCAACGCACGCTTCAGATTGGTGGACTTGTTTCGCGGACGTGTTAGTAGTTTGATTCATGTGTCTTGTCTGCATACATTATGCAAATTCAGCTGTGCGAACGCCCACGATCCTGGTTGGTGGACTGTTTTCACGCTCGCTCCTGGTTGGCTGCTATCGTGCTAGTTTCCTCGTGCGTCAGTTTTGAATGTGCTGTTTACAAACACAAACAGAAATCCGTCTGACTTTTTTTTTTATCTCATGTCGCCAGAGTAGCAAGGTTGGAAGAGGTAATAGAAATATTTGGGGGAAATAAGAGGACGCTCCTCGACCTCCTCATTTCATTGAGAAGTCCACCAAAGATGACGTCGCGTCATCGCTGTTCGTGATGAACTGTCTGCAGGGCTGAATTTCTGCTATCACCCACACATGTAAACTTAATGGTTCATGTTTCAAGTGTGATAAAAAATAAAGACAAATAAAAATTTAACACTGTTACTCAAAACAGCTTTGTATATATTCACAGACGTGTCAGTAGTCTCTCTACTAAGCACTCTCTCCCGCCCGCGCAGAGCGCATATCAGGCTTTTGATGACATATAAATCGGATGCGTGCGGATCAGCGTTCGCGCACAGTATCGCATACATATCCGATTGATATCCACATACGAAAGAGGCCCAGTTCGGATGTGAAAAAATCTGAATTGTACCGTTCACACTGCATCAAAAAAACAGGTACTTGTGAAAAAAATTGGAATTGAGCTGCAGTGTGAACGCAGCCTAACACTCAAATCAGTTGAAAATTCTTTAAATCTGAACCCTGAAGGTTCTAGATCAAAAGCCGATCAGAATTCATCAATGTAACTTTTTATCTAAATACAATGTTTTACCATTCACAATTACTATTATTAATTTTTTTAACATAGTAAAACTGTTTTTATATGCCTTCATGGACAAGCTCCAGTGCCTCTGAACTCGTATGTTAGCCAGCTGCAGAGCTGTAGAAGAATCACTCGAACGGCCACAAATGGAGACTTTAAGGTGGCTTTAAGACTGGATTTGCCAAGTCTGCGTTTTCTGTGTAAGAGGAGCCAATCAGTGGAACATGTTCCCTGTCGAACTAAAGTCTAAAGACAAAATAAGGCCTGTTTAAAAAGCGCAAAAAAAAAGAGTGGTTGCAAATAAATCGGAGCAAAGGGTGGTTAATTTGAAGAAACAAAAATATGAAACATGTTTTTCACTTATTTCCATTTTTTTTGTCAAGTACATAACTTCACACGTTCATTCATAATGTTGGTGCCGTCAGTGAGAATCTACAATGTAAATAGAAGTGTTGTTGCGATAACGTTTTTTGGCTCCAAATACCGATTCAGATACCCAGTTTTGCAGCATCGGCCGATACCGTACCAATGCCTAATTGTTCTTTTTTTCCAACATGAAAAAGCTGCCCTGCCATTGGTTCAGAGCATTCAAGGGCCAATAGGATATCTTGGCTAGGCATGCAATGAACACGTCACTCATGCTGCATCCAAAGTCCTATATTAGCGTCAGAAATAATGGTATCGGCATGTTACTTCTTAGTACTTGTCGATACCAATACCACTGTTTTAATACAGAATCGGGGCCTCTCTCGATACTGGTATCGGTATCGGAACAACACTAGTAAATAGTCATGAAAATAAAGCAAATGCATTGAGTGAGAAGGTGTGTCCAAACTTGGGTGGGGTTGGTGGGGTCTTCTCTGACAGGTGGGCTGGTCTTGGTGAGCACTCAGAGGTATGGGATCCTTGAGTATGACCTCTCTGGATGTTGAAGATGTGTACCTATTTACTGGCACGACAGTTGGGACTCTTGAGCCGGGGTTGTGGAGCATTTAAGCATCATCAGATGCTGAAAAAAGTGGTGACTGAGCAGACCAGAGAGGTGTCACATTTGTTGGACGCAGTGGTCAGAATGTGGATGCAGTAGTCAGAATGCAATCCAACTTATCCATGACCTATAGGCCACGTCATGGGTGACAGCTGATCTAGAGCCAGCCAAAGACGCCATGCCTCGAATGAGAGAGGACGCCGCTCGCCTGGTGAGGTGGGTCCTGGTGGTAGCACCTACGGACTGATTTACCAATTCCAAACGAATGGAACTGGTCACAAACAACAAACGTGGCATTCACTCAAGACGATCTGATGGAAACCTGAGCACGTTTTGGGATTGATTGATAACAAAGTGCCTTAACGACAGTCAAAATTAATGTACAAATTATGCTCGATGATTGATGGCAGGTTCAATAAGCTGACATTCATAAAAAACACAATACAATAAAGGAGAGAAGACACCTTGTACCTTTTCACAAGCTAGTGTGGAGAACGGACAGAGGATGTGCCTCAGTTACAATTTCCTACCGCTCTCAAGCACACTCTGGCAAGTCTTTAGAGCGGTCCCTGGTTACATGGGTGTTCCAACTCTACAGGGGGGTGGGTGTAAGTGCTGAGTGCATGTGTGGTCAAGTTTGCAATCATTTCTTAACAGACAACAGGTGCGTCTTTAGCGGACTTGCTCAATTCATTTCGCTGGGTTGGATGTCCTTCTTGTAGTCATGATGAGTTATCTCCTGTGAATCAGCTGTTAGATACGACTACCTTAATATGCTATGTAGGAGCAGAGCAAAGCATTCTTTATTGCAAGCAGAAGCAATTTCTTCATTGCATGAGTCATTTTAGATAGGCTGTCCTAATCTGACTGTGTGTGGATGCAAGCATTCTTCATTGCAAGCAGAAGCAATTCTTCATTGCAGCAAATAGTAAAGTGCTTATTCATGTGATAACTAATTGCATAATTTTCCTAACATTTGATGTGTCTGAAATAATTCTGGGCACGGGGATCAATAAGCCATGGCTTCAACCCATCATGTTGCAAATGATGTAATCGGTGAAATATGTTGTAATAATATGTCCGAAAGGGGAAAAAAAGAAAAAAAGAACAATATATATTTTTAAAAATTTTAAAGTTAAAAAAAACAACAACAACGTTTGTCTTGTACTGTTTATGCATCCTCCTGCATGACACCAACTGTTAAATTATGTTGCATTTACAATTGAAACTGTCTTACTTTTTTTTTCTCCCAGAATTGGACAGATGGTGTTTGAGTATTGGCCAGAAGAATACAATGTAAGTTGGCCTGGGTTGCTGACTTCTCACTTATTTACTGCATTTCCCATGGCTCTTGTTTGACCCCGCGGTTGTTTTATGACCACACACAGAAATGTCGGAATTACTTCCCAAAACCCTCAACTCATTTTCAGGATTTGTGTGTCTTGCGCAAATTCTGTGGACATTTATATTCTGTGGTGAATTGTTAAGAATAAACACGCATTTGGGGGCTCGTAGACAGAGCCGCAAGAATGCTCAATTTTCTATATTTATCTTGATGTTTGACTTCTTACCTTCCCTCCGATGGTCTGCTCTCTCTCCGATTTTCATGTAGATATTCTCAATCTACCTAAAAATTATGAGAAAAAAGATCAACATTGTGTCACTCTGTGCGAATGGCAACGCATATTCATCCATCAACAGTACACACCTTTCGAAGTTATGGCCAATAAGATTTGGTTTCATAGGACACTTTCACATTTTACAAGTGTGTTTTTGCAAAAAAATTCAACTAAGGTTAATTCTAAAAGGTACATTGGCGCAAACACAACTCTGCTCGTCACCAAAAGAACACCTTACCTGACCGTTTTGAGGTTGTTGTTTTTCGAATTGGTGTCCCAGCCAAAATGGAGCAAATTATGAACAGCTCCACATGTCAGTGGCAAGTGCGTGTCGGCTCCATTTAACATGAGTTTGCATCTGATTATTTAGTTCGGAACTCAGCCCCATTCCTAAGAGGGTGTACATACATGTGCAATCACATTATCTCAGTTGTTTATTTTTATTTCTCCTCTCAAAATAAAAAATGATTTTTTTTTTTTAATTGAATGATAGCCAATATTTTTATATGCCAAATTAATCCTGGAAAAAGTTTTGAATTTGAGTTTATCTTGTAAATTTTTAATATAACACCAAACCACAATTTGAGCAGCTGTGTAGACTTTGTATATCCACTTTTGGTAAATGTAAAGGAAGTGGCTGGAAATAATATTCTCATGCATGCCTAAGTCTCAGCATAAGATCACATGACCACCTATTGGCAACTTCATTTCAAACACCCAGAAAAAGACAAACAAGCAAAAAGTAAATAAAAAAAAACCTCCACCAAAGTACCACCAAGCGTAGTGGTGTACCACACAGATTGCAGCATTTCTGCATTGCTCTATTTGGTGTGCAATTTATTTTCCAGAAATACTTGGACTCCTCCGTGAGCCGGCACCTTACCTTACCGTGGTGGAGGAGTTTGTGTGTCCCAATAATCTTATGAGCTATGTTGTCTTGGGCTTTAAGCCCCTGTCAGGGTCACCGATGGCAAACAGGTCCTAGGTGAGGGGCCAGACAAAGCACGGCTCATCGATCCCTTATGATGAGTGCAAAAATGGACAGACGTTTCCCTAGCCTGGACGCAGGTCACCAGGGCCCCCCTCTGGAGCCAGGCTGGGGCTCATTGGCGGGCGCCCAGTGGCCTGCAGAGTACCCTTTTTGGAGACCTTGGAGGGTATGCTGGAGAGTGCTCTCCCTGGGGACTCCCTCGTTCTGTTGGGGGACTTCAACGCTCAAGTGGGCAATGACAGTAAGACCTGGAGGGGCGTGATTGGGAGGCCTGTGGGACTCCGGAGGCAGTTGACAGGTACCGGTTGGCTAAGCAGACTGCAGCTTCGGCGGTTGCTGAGGCAAAAACTCGGACATGGGAGGAGTTTGGTGAGGCCATGGAAAACGACTTCCGGACGGCTTTGAGAAAATTCTAGTCCACCATCCGCCGTCTCAGGAAAGGAAAGCAGTGCACCATTAACACTGTGTATAGTAGAGATGGGGTGCTGCTGACCTCGACTCGAGACTTTGTGAATCGGTGGGCAGAATACTTTAAAGACCTCCTCAACTCCACCGACACGGCTTCCTTTCAGGAAACAGAGTCTAAGGACTCTGATGTGGGCTCTCCTATCTCTGGGGTCGAGGTCACTGAGGTAGTTGGAAAGCTCCTGGTGGCAAGGCCCCGGGGGTGGATGAGATCCGCCCCGGAGTTCCTAAAGGCTCTGGATGTCGTGGGTTGTGGAGTTGTCGTGGCTGACACGCCTCTACATTGCGTGGACATCGGTGACAGTGCCCCTTGGATTGGCAGACCAAGGTGGTGGTCCCCCTTCTTAAAAGTGCTCCAACTGTAGAGGGATCACACTCCTCAGCCTCTCTGGTAAGGTCTATTCAGGGGTGCTGGAGAGGAGGGTCCATCCGGAAGTCGAATCTCGGATTCAGGAGGAGCAATGTGGTTTTCGTCTCGGCCGTGGAATTGGACCAGTTCTACATCCTCGGCAGAATCCTCGAGGGTGCATGAGAGTTTGTCCAATGAGTCTACATGTGTTTTGTGGATTTGGAGAAGGCGTTCGACCGTGTCCCCTGATACGAGCTGTTCGGTCCCTGTACGACTGGTGTCAGAGTTTGGTCCGCATTGCCGGCAGTCGGACTCATTCCCAGTGAGGGTTGGACTCCGCCAATGCTGCCCTTTGTCACCGATTCTGTTCATAACTTTTATGGACAGAATTTCTAAGGCGCAGCCGAAGCATTGAGGGGGTCTGGTTTGGTGGTCTCAGTATTGCATCTCTGCTTTTTGCAGATGATGTGATGCTGTTGGCTTCATCAAGCATTGATCTCCAACCCTCACTGGAGCGGTTCACAGCCGAGTGTGAAGCGGTTGGGATGAGGATCAGCACTTCCAAATCTGAGACCATGGTCCTCAGTCAGAAAAGGGTGGCGTTCTCTTTCCGGGTCGGGGATAAGATCCTGCCCCAATTTGAGGAGTTCAAGTATCTTGGGTTCTTGTTCACGAGTGAGGACAGGAGGGAGCGGGAGATTGACAGACAGATCGGTGCAGCGTCTGCAGTGATGCGGGCTATGTATCGGTCTGTTGTGGTGAAGAAGGAGCTAAGCCAAAAGGCGAAGCTCTCGATTTACCGGTGGATCTACGTTCCTACCCTCACCTATATTCACGAGCTGTGGGTCGTGACCGAAAGAACAAGATCCCAGATACAAGCGGCCAAAATGAGTTTCCTCTGCAGGGTGTCGGCAGGAGGCCCCGGGGACGACCCAGGACACGCTGGAGAGACTATGTCTCCCAGCTGGCCTAGAAACGCCTTGGGATCTGGTCGAAGTGGCTGGGGAGAGGGAAGTCTGGGCTTCCCTCCTAAAGCTGCTGCCCTGGCAACCCGACTCCGGAAGAGCGGTAGTTAATGGATGGATGGATGGAAATACTTGGACATGTACAAATATGTCAAGTCTTAGTATGAATGTTGAAAATACTCTGGTGCAGTCAAATACAGAACCTCTACTTAAAAGTATTCTATGGAGTCAGAAATTGGCAGGAAACATCTTTAACTGACTGTTAACCAAAACTCAGGATTATTTTCCCATTTTTATTGAGGCATTGCAGGCATTTTTGTGTTTGTCAGATTGTTTGAATTCTTCAAAATGTCAGTGCTTGCATAGAAAGGGAAAATAACACTTTAACATGATTTAATGTTAAAAGCAAACGGCTTGTTCAATTTCCTGCACATCTGTTGCATTATCAAGAGACTGCTATTCTTGGTCGAGATGACTGTTTGCTAGGTTAACTCTTTGACTGCCAGACGTTTTCAGAAAAGGGATGCCGTGGGTGCCAGCCGATTTAAGCATTTTGACTGATCTTTCAAGGTCTGCAGAAAATGTTGTGTTTGGACTATGGAAACACACATACTACCAAATGAAAGATTGGACTTTTGAAAGTTTGTTTCTACCTTAATCCGTTTTTTAGTAATCAACAATAGAAAATGGTTAGTTTCACCCAAATGCTCTGTTTTGAAACAAAATACGGAGAAATCAAGCTTTTTGTGAAACAGTATTATTTCATGCACTCTAGTGAATTTGACACCTTTTTTTTTCCATGAATGATGCCACAAACACCTAAACAGTGCTTTACTTCTGCAAAACACTACCACCAACAATGAAAAAGTGTCTTTTGATAGCAAAATACATTTATTTACATTCAACAGTGTAACAATTTGACAAAACAATTTGGCAAACTATTTACAAATGTGTGCAACCGTGGTACTATTTACAATTGTGTGGATGTTTCAAATACAGTTTTTCTTTTTGTAACACTCCCCTGCGTGCAAGGAGACGCAGCAGGATTTGCACAACAGATTAGTTTCACTGCGATTGCAGACGCTACACTTTGTTGCTGGCTTTTTTTTCTGGGGAATAGCAAGTATATACTGCAGTGTGTGTTTGGCCATGTTGCCATCAAGTCTACTCTCAGGATCATGATATGGTGACGTTACGGTGGTGTTACGTCTGGCTTCCTCATGTCCTTCAGTTCCTATACCGGGTGGTAAGAGATGTTCTGATCCATCTTATCCGCTCCATTCATGGTGGCATCGTAGTCCATAACCAGTGTCTTCTCCGTGATCAGACTGTACCCACTCCTCCGATGAATATGCATTGGACTCGGGGCACTCTTCGTCGTCGATTGTACGTCCGCCTGTGCAGAAGTGCTCGTTGTGCTCCGCGTTTTCCGGCGCTAGCATCGCTAGCCGGTGAGGCTTTATAACGTGATCATAGCTGCCGCGTCAACGCTTGCAACTCCGGCGTCAACCTCGGAGTCACCATCATCATCATCATCGTCATCAATGTGCTCTTTAGCATTGGTCGATGCTTTTCGTCTTTGAAAAAAATGCTCAAGCGTGAGGTGCTTGCAACCGGTCGCCATTATGGCTTCCTCAGCCATTGTCCCCTCAACACTCTAGCTCCGCCTCACGTCTTCTACTGACGCCTACCCAATCTTGTCCAAAGAGAGTCATCGCTGCCATCTAGGGGCCAAAAATAGGCATTATACTAACTAGATCTGCTTGGTACTTTCAGCACAGCTGGCCAAGGCTTTCCTCCACCCCCCCCCCCCAAAAAAAAACTTGGTTAACGTCTTTTAACGTCTTTGGCGCTCCTCCGTAGGATTTTACTAAACGTTATTTAACGTTTTTGGCAGCCAAAGAGTTAAGTGACTTTTGTCTTTCAGTAGGCGTTTCGCTCAGTGGTGAAAATGAAGGATTTAGGGGTTTTGGGTTTTGAGTTTTAACTTTTTGTTGTTGTAACGACGAACATTGTTAACTGACGGAGGTTTTCTGTGGCCTTGGGGGGTAATGGAATAAATATATGTACTGGCCTTACATATTTAGAATACAAAAAAGTGTAACTGTATTCCGTTAAAACAATAATAAAAAAAAAAACAACAGATTACAGGTACATTTATTAAAAATGGGAATTACTTTGAGGGATTACAATTTCCACACTGAGAGAGAGAGAGAGAGAGAGAGAGAGAGAGAGAGAGAGAGAGAGAGAGAGAGAGAGAGAGAGAGAGACGGCATTGTTTTCCTGAGCCCTCGATTATTACGACTGTCATGTTTGTAGCTCAATAGGCCACCGTGACTCCATTCTCGCGGGGGGGGGGGGGGGGGGGGGGGATGGGGGGAACTGGCGATGTCGTGTCCTCCACACTCGGCCACTTTAAAAAGCTTCACGGAAAGGAAGTGGTGACTGGTATTCACTGTTTGGATCATAGGCTACTTGCTAAAGGACTGGTTTATCTTAAATAACATTTACAAAGAGAAAGTTTGAGCTGAGAGTCCTGCAGCAAGCTACGCTGGAGCTTCTTGCTATCTCACTACACTGCTAATGTGAGTTCCATAAGGTGACTATATGTCTCACGTTATCCAGGACAGTCACATTTTGAGCCTTGTGTCCCAAGTCTCAGCGGATTTCGCCAGCCCCGTTGTTTTGTCCCACTTTTATGCAAGTCCCATCCCGGCGTCTTTGTTTTCAAGCCACTTGTTTGGGCCATCCAGCTGTGATAGGCTCCAGTGCCCCCATGACCCGTGTGTGGAATAAGCAGTTAAGAAAATAAATGGATGGTTGCTTGCCCTGTGTATGTCAGTCACACAGTTGTCATAGCAATTCATACAATAAACCAATTAAAAAGAAATGTCACCGTTACAGTTCTCCCTATTTTTTCACATTCATGTTTGTGTTCTTATTCTCATCCGCTAGCCGGTGTATTTTCAACATATCGGAACTAGAACTACTTCCTGCTTCTGTATCTAAGAATCATGGGAAATATAGTCCTACGACCTTAATACTACAGTCAGACCCATTGCAAGCTGACCCGTTCTGGAGGCTTATTTCCAATGTTACAATGCCGGATCGACGTAAGGGAAACAGCACAGCCAGCTTCCAATAGCTGCCATGCCTGAGCAAAAAAAAGGTTGGATTATGGTAAGTGCATTGATTGTTTAGTGCTGTTGAACTGTCAACCAAGAGCGCATTTAGCATTAGCTAAAGTAATAACTAGAGCTGTCAAAATGAAAGCGTTAACTCTGAAGATTACTTTAAATTAATTAAAGCGTTTAAAAAACAACAACAACTGTTTACTCAGCGTGCAGCCAAACTCGTCACTAGTGGCAAGATAAATAAACATGGACTATAGGTAGTTCTACTTTCTGATTTTTTTGCTTGATGCTTGTTGGAGAATTCTAATTAGCAATTTGCACACTTTGCAGCGCCAAATTCAAATAACCTAACAGTTGTACGCCTTTAAGTTGGAGCCAGATCAACTTCTGTAACGAGATATTTGTTGCTTGCTCTTGACAATGCACGAGGCTTATAACAGGAGGAGTGGAAATGGTGGAAAAGGATTTCATTAGTGAGAGTCTGAACACTTTACTTTGGTGGTCCCATCCTCACAGGCCCCTTGCCTGTGTCACCCTCCTTCATGGGAGAGGTGAGGCTCCATGAAGTCATTTAACGTGGGAAACCCAGTCAATTAAACGAAGGAATGAAAATCCATGCCACAGGTCTTGTTACAGTGTGGCCAAGGACGAAAAGAGCTACTTATTTATATCGTCACCTAATGCAGGGATTGGATGTTAGAATAAAGATTGAGTATCCCAACGGATCCTGAGCACAGTATATTTATTGTTGCTGGTCAGTCAGCGAAAATGTGCCCATTTCACAAACCAATGGAAACTTAAGGTAAGGGCTGAAAAAGCCAAGGTATTGAAACTTTTCTAGCGTGGCCACCAGTGAAAGCCACACTGTGTACGTGTAGAAAGCTGTTGTAAGGACCTGGGGGTCACCCCAGTGCAGCACGCAAAAACTTGAAATGAGGATAAAATAAGACAATTGCATGGATTTGAAATACTGTAGTTGCTGGTAGTGAGACTGTTACATATATGTCTGACTGAGTCTTTTTTATTTTATTACATTTTTATTTCAATAATTTTGGCAATTTGTGTGATTACAATGGAAAGCTGTTTTTTTTTGTGCGTTTCCTTGCACATATGCCATGTCTCAAAGTCAACTTTAGTGGCTGTCTCCTGGTCTATGGGGTGTGTGGTTAACATCTATGGATCTTCGGCTGCTCAGCAGACACCCACTCTTACTTCCTGCTTGACTCATGTCACTGCGCCTGGAATTTGGTGTTATCATGGTAGGATTCCCATGAGATCTGTGAGTGTAGTCCAATGTTCTCTAGAGTGATTGCCCTGTTGAACTTCAGAGGCTTTCTCAGCCTGTGTTTCATTACCTGAGTCTTTTTCTGTTTGTTTTGTCTGTGGTAGCAATAAGAAACAGTAGCCATCTACAATGATTATCCTCAATAGCTTGCAACTTGTTAGCAGTGGATCACATTTCAGGCTAATTACACTTGAATTACAACAGAATTGTGCAGTTGTTTAAAGTAATGGGTAGAAATGAAGGCAATTATCACTCCAATGATAACTTTGGACAAACTGTCATCTTTCAAAAAAATATTTAAACTTAACTTTTTGTTTATTTTTTAATTTTCCTCCGTTTCATCAGATCAGAGGGCAACATTCTTAGTAACCCAGGCTTCCCTGTCCCCAGTCACCTCCTCTAGCTACATCTGGGACCCCAATCTGTTTCCAGACCAGATGACAAAGTTTCTCCATCCTGTTCAAGGTGAGCCATTAGGTTTCCTTCTGTTTGTTAATGCCGTCACCAAACTTCCTGTTTGGTAATGCCGTCACATGTTTGGTGGGAGGGAGAGAGAGAGACAGACAGACAGAGATAGAGACAGAGAGTACAGATCAAACCTAATCAACACAAATCCAAACAAAAGAGAGCATAAATGATCTGTTCTCAAACTGAAGAGAACAAAAAATGCAGATCACGACAACTTATTTTCATACTTGCTGAAATTGTTTTATTGGTAAAGTTATCTATATATATATAACTTTTGCTTTATTTTTAGACAAAACATTTTCTTATCCTATGTTGCATAATTAGGTGGTGAGATTATGAAAGTTCCTGGTATTTGTGGCTTCAGAAGTGTGTTTTGTGTTGTCTGTTTTGTGTTGCCAAGTTCAGGACAAGGCTGTGTAGCTGACATGAGAAACTTTATTTACACCGTGTTGAAATTTGCACACCACTGTTGATGTTTTAATCTTTCCTGTCTCTGAATGTAGGTTTGTGTGACAGGTGACCACAATACAAAACACGGATACATTTCGTATTCTGAATTGTACGTATTTTTTTATTTAATTGTGAATGATTAAGGATGTGTGCCCAGTAATTACTCACTCAACTGTGAATAAACTGAGGTACGCTTGTATGCTTTGCAGTTTTACAATTGAGCAACCTCATGTTTTCCTTACTGAGGCTTGGCTTTGCTTTTGCTTCCCATCACTTGACCGATACTTCCTTTGGCTGCAGTCACTGACCAGTGTCAGACCCTCAGCTCCAACTTTTAACCTCCCTTACCAAGCCTCTCAGCAAATGTATTTTTTTTATTTACGTACATACTGCAATTGCTGTTCCCCCCCCCCCCCCATTCGTGACCTCAAGTTTGATGGTAGTGAAGATTAAATCTTTTTTTTTTTTTTTGCCCTGTGATATTTGTAATATATTTTCCCATAAGTTTGTATCACACTTTCTCTTTTGTGTTACCCCAGAGGTGATTTTAGCTTAATCGTGATTTCTTAGCTGCTCTGAATAAAGGTGTCTCCATGAAGGTAAGCTCTTCGTGAATCATTGTAACTGTAGATGCCACGCGCATATTGTACTGTGACTCACACAGGATTACTGGCTATTGGAGGTGTAAGCACAGAGATTTGTGGTCTTACAGAGAAGTGAGGCCACTACAAAGAGAGGGGAGAAGAGTAAGCATCTAAAACCAGGCAGATTTTTGTTTGGTAACCCACTGCCATTTTAGTTGAAACATCCCAAATAACTCATATTGTCAGTGCTATTTTTCTGAACACGTGTTCTGCAATGCTGAATACTTAGTAGCTGCAAGTTGGCAAATTATAAAGTTGTAATGATTTGTTTTTCTGATTATGTAAATGTTCATTGAACGGCCGAGTAAATCAACGAAAATGTTTTAGTTTATTTTTATTTTTTTTTGTGGGATGGTGTCTCCAGAGTAGGTGTTGATTTTGAGTCAGTGTACGTATGTCTTGTCTCTTGTGTTCTGCTCTTAGCAGTTGACCTGTGATTGAAAATCAGTCCCCGAAAGATTAGGTTTCAGCTACTGGGCAGGTCCCTGCCTACTGATCTATATCTTGCCAGGTTTCCTTTTCCTCCTCGTGACTTATAAGTATGTAAACGGTTATGTTTGGAAAAAAATACACCTTTTTCTTATCTGTTTTCACTACTTTATCAAACAAATTAAGGCACCTGGTAAACTATATCAAATGTTTATTGTTTTGATCAATTACAGTAAAAGTGCTTTGATGATTCACTTGGTAGATAATTATTCTCAAGAAGTATTTAAGGACTTTAGGAAACATGGACATTTCTTTAAGTCATACGTTTTAGTTGATGAGAAATATAATTTAAAAAAAAAAGTGGTGGTAAATATTAGTAGGCTAACGTCAGCTATCAGATACATGGTTTCAACTGGCTTCAAAAGCAGGCCTGAGTGGCTTAAATTGCATAACTCACCCATTTCTAACAATGGAACTAAAGTATGGGGGGTTTATTGCATTATTTTGCAGTAAAAATAATGATGTATTACAAAATAACGCAATGTTATTTTTGGAGTGGAATGATAGAGTTCTACTTCCGGGTCATTGATTGAAGTGTACTGAAGCGCTGGTAAGAGAATGGATGATGGTTTGGAGAGATTTTTACGCTCTAGAGATGTCCGAGGCAAGGACAGACATTGCATGCAAAGAGATAAGCAAAGTATGTACTAAATGTTAACAGTTAATTAACAAGTCAAAATTGTGGTGTTGATCATAGCCATGGCTTTGCTCAGGAAGTGAAACCTCTTGTTCTTTCGCAAATAATTTGCGTTGTTTTGCAATAGTTTTTGCAAAGCTCATTGCGTTATAATGCAATAGTTATTTCAATATAACGCCATAGTATTACAATATAATGCAATAATATTGCGTTACATTGCAATCTTAAATATTGTCATCATGTCCCCTGGCGGGCTCCATACAATAGAGAGTAGTCAGGTTTCCATCCAAATGTATCGAAATTTTTATTCGAATTTTGTGAAAATGCGCAAAACGGACATGCGACTTATGCCCGTTTTTATCCGCTTTTCTTTTGCGAATATGCGCCACGAGATGACGTAGTGACGGAACTTTGGGACAATGGGGAGTTCCAGGTGGGAATGTTGGTTTTGACGGACTGAACGGAAGTAGTTTGTCTTGTTGGCTTCCCTCCTGCATGTAAGTGAAGTGTGTCGTTACATTGAGAGCTGATGTTAGTAAAGCCATTTTTTTCCTTTAATTAATTATAAAAAGAATCATGTTTCTTCGTCTCTTATTTTATCATCCGCCATTTATCGTGACTACAAATGTGCGTGTGACGTAGTATCAGTCAAAACGTGCGACGTATATCCGGTTTTGTAGTCGCTTATTTGCAAAACCTGTTTCCATCGTCAAAATGCGCGTTTTCCTTTTTCCGATATGCTTCAAAAACCACCCACTCCAAGCGTAAAAACTTTTTTTGCAAATTTTGGGCCTTTTTTGAATTTCTGGTGTTTCCATTCAGTTTCTTTTTCGCAATTCTTGAAAATTAAAATAAAAATAGGTGGATGGAAACCCACCTAATGATGGTAAGTGAAAAATCTAATATTAAGTCCAAGAATAAATCACTCACCATTACGCTAAAACAAGAGCCGTTATTGCTGCATATTGCGCAAAACGGGACTCATGTGCGAGAATCACCTGTCCTAGTAAGTCCCTGCATCTTTCTTTTTCTTCTTGGCCATAGGCTCTTGTGTTCTCTCATCACTGGGCCTTTTTCGCTGTTGCAAAGAAACTTTCCAAATACGTCTGTTTTTTAATCATTTTGCTAACTTGTCGATTTGGCGTCAGCGCTATACGTGACCGAGATGATTAGCATCTTTTTTGTCGTAACAGAGAAAATCCAGTCACTTTTCAAAATAAAAAGTTTTTTATTTTTCCAACTGTGCGGCCCGGTCCAAAGTGGCCCATGGCCCCGTACTCGCCCGGTTGTTGACCACTGATATATACTATTATGTTTATTCGTTTTGAATTAAAGAACAAAAGTGATAACAGTGACATTTTTTCGTTAAAGAAGAAGAGACTCTCATGGAGAATAGTAGATGGGTGAATGGGCAGTTCAAAGATTGAGCGCTTCGCCTTTTGGCTCAGCTCCTTCTTCACTACAACACACCGATACAGAATACGCATCACAGTAGATGCTGCACCGATCCTCCTGTTGATCTCGACCTCCATCTATGAGCTATAGTTTAGCTAAGACTCTAGTTGTCAAACTGGTTTACTAATGTATTTATTTATTTATTTTCACCGGTAAATGTCCAGTTGTAGTACAACAAATGCCCTTTTATTGACCTTGTTCAAATGACAAGAAAGCCTAGCAAGGTGGGTGGTTCAAAAAATATTTAACAGCACCTTTAATACATTACCTGTAATGGTCTGCAAACATTCTCCACAAATTGTTCCGTTTCAAGCTGGGATGTTTAGTTTCTTTTTAAGGTTCTCACAAAGGCTTGTAAAAACCTTGTGGTAACAGAGGTAAAGGGAAGTTTCACAGACCATAGGGGGATTGATGTAAAATGATACTCCACTGGGATGCTCTTGTCTTGATGAACCCTTGA
Source organism: Vanacampus margaritifer (assembly GCF_051991255.1). Lineage (NCBI taxonomy): Eukaryota > Metazoa > Chordata > Actinopteri > Syngnathiformes > Syngnathidae > Vanacampus > Vanacampus margaritifer. The sequence continues at coordinate 7,205,014 of NC_135440.1, read as the reverse complement.
GAAGACTGGCACCCATCTATTTACTGATTACTGTAATAGCAAGATATGGATATTGTTTTCAAACCTGCTTTCTTCAGTTCACTGGACCCTTCAAAAATGTTGGAACAAGGTTTGCTATAGATAAATTTTCTTTCCCACCAAATCTAGAATTATTGTCAGATGTTAGAAAGCTGCATTTATTTTAAAGTATAGGTCATCTATACCTTATAGTAGAAACATTTGATTCTGCATGAAAGGGGTTTTCAAGCTAGTCACAATACAGTATGTATCTGGTGGTCCGAGACAGATGACAGTAATTATAGTCAACTGTTTATCAGTTTCAGTCCGATAAGCATTGTCATTGCTAAGATGTGCTGTGCCTGATAGTATCATACAGATGGGATTTGTTCAGCCAGAAAGAACTAGGGGCAATTTGCAAACTTAAGCAAACACAGAAGTGGTTATCTTCAAACTGTTGAAGGTGAACGTCTCTGATGTGAGAGGGTGTTTACTGGTGAATAGGAATGGCACAAGCACTGAGAATCGTAAGCTTCTTACACCCTAATATCTCTGGGGATGCAGCGGGTACATGACCCAGTAAAATTTTCACTTTTTGGTATAGCCTATAGAAATATAAGTATGCGAAAAATTATTATTTATTTACCTGCTAAGTCCTCCCAAACGCGTCATGCTAGCACCACACTTCATGCATGTTGTGAAACTGTGAAACAGTAAAACTGCCCAGTTTGGTTGAATAGCGAGCTGCAGAAATGTGAATTTACCACAGGAGGACTCTAATTAAGTTACAGAAACATCTAGAAAAAATAAATAAAATTAAAATAACTTGGACGACAACAACAGAGAATTTGACAGCATTTTTATGTGCAATTATCTCTTTCTAGAGCAAATACATTAGTAAATAAATTTTACTTTTAGTGTACCATTTACAACAGACACAAGAACAATTTATCCCAAGAATCTATGCTGATGTACAGTACGTAAGCTGTGGGTTACTTTTTTAGCTTGACTTCTCTCTTCCCTGCCACTACCAAACCACCTGGGAGAAATGTCCTGGGTCATCCCCAGTAGTGATAGACCCATTTTAGGCTAGACCGATTATCGGGACCAAAATTTGGCATTTTCACAATTAACGGCATCTGCCTTTTATTTGTCTATTTATTTGATGGTAAATAAATTAAAAACTGAGTTATTCTGTCTTATCATTGCTATTATTATTTGTTCCACAGATAACCGTTTATTTCCTGTACCCAGACACAGCCTGACCCTATACATCTCAAGGATTAGTTATTAGTAGGTTTAACTGCTTTTAGGTCTCCACAAGTTGTGCTCCTCACTAACCTTTAAAGACCATTTGTTTGATGTCAATTAGCAGACAGTTTTCTTTCTGGAAAAGGTTGAGTTTTAAATGCCTTGTTATGTGTTACTGTGTGCTCTGACAGGTACTGACATTGTGCCTCTTATTCTTAGAGCGGATTCCAGCATTTTCCCCCCACAGTTTTACTGTATGGAATGTCTGAACCTTGGATGAAGCCAGTCAGTGGCGGCTGGGGGAATACTGTGAGTGTGTGTATGTGCGGATGTGTTTGTGTGTGAGTGCATGTGTGCAAGTACATACAGTGCCATGAAAAATATGTTTTCCCTTCTGAAATAAATATTTTTTGCATCATTTCCCTCCTCCGAATATTTTTTTTTAAGTAAATCTTAAAAGTCGTTTCTTTCAGTGTAACCAAACCCGGCACTGAACCTCCATTCCCCTTTTCGCTGAGAGGACGATAAAGGCGCATCCTCCAAAAGTGTCAACACGATCATAAGCCTCTAGCATAAACAGCCCGCTTTAGGTCCCGCCACAGTATTTTGAAATAATTTAAGTCAGGATTTTGACTGGGCACATCCAGAACATGAATCTTGTTGTTCTTCAGACATTCCTTGGTCTTATTGCTTTTGAATGCTTTGGATTATTGTCATGTTGCATGATCCATCTTCTACCAGGCTGTATCTTCACAAAGAACGGCTTCAGGTTATGATCCAGGATTTCACAATATTCCTCTGAATTCATGATGGATTATGTGGAGTTGTCCAGGTCTTGAGGATGAAAAGCCAGCTCAGAATTTAACATTCTCACCCCCATGCTTCACTCTAGGGTGAAGGTTCTTTTGCTGGTATGCAGTGTTGACTTTTCACCAACCATGACTGTTTTAGTTGTGACCAAACAGTTCAATTTTGGACTCATCTGTCTACAGAAGGGACTTCCAAAAAGCTTGTTAAAATATGACTGACTTTGTCATTAAAGGAGTATTTTAAGAATAAGCATTCTAAAATATTAACATTGCAGTTATTTTAATTTTACACTGGTGGCTAATATAAATGTTAAAATGTACAGGTAATGCATGCTTTATAGGCATAAGATTGGCTTTTTAATGGATTAATTTCATAAGTAAAATTTGCTTCAGAAACAAATTGAAGGTTGTTTGTGTTTAATGCTTTAATCTTTTGCTAAAGCACTGTAACAACAAACAGTATTGCAGCTGACACTCAATATTGCTCGCAATTTCGCAAACAAGTAAGAATTACTTGTCTTGACTTGAACATGATTCATGCATTCACTGTTTGTCAAGGTTGAACTATGGAACATGATCAGGGACATTCAAAATCTTTAGCTGCAGATTGTATGGAATTGATTAGGAGTCCTAGTTCTTTCTGGCACACTTATTGCAATTTGATACTATGCTTGTTGAGGCCCTCAAATGTGAGGAAGTGAATCTACCCTTTATTTTATTTACACGTCTTTGAATGTACTTCCAACATAGTTTTTATAAGGTTTGCAAAACAAAAGTAGATCAGAAGTCATTTTAGGGGCTAACCGTATTTTGTTTTGTAAAGTGTGACACAGCTACGGTAGCTAGCGATAGATAGATGGATAGATGGATGGATGGATGGATGGATGGATGGATGGATGGATGGATGGATGGATAGATAGATAGATAGATAGATAGATAGATAGATAGATAGATAGATAGACAGACAGATAGATAGATAGATAGATAGATAGATAGATAGATAGATAGATAGATAGATACATGCAGTTGTTCATTGAAAGTAATAATTTCCATTCAAAACAGGGTAAAGTTATTGATTTGATTGTGAAAACCATTTATTTTGCATTGACAGACATCAAGTTAGATTTTTACGGAACTAAATATACATCCAAAGGACCCAAAATAAAGTTTTTGATTTCCTTCCAATTAATTTTTTTATCTTCATGCCCTCCAGGTAATATTTAGTTTGAGTCAAATGGACTTGCGCTTTAAAAACAACAGCACATCAGTACCACTGATCAGTACTGTAGCCATAGCCATTTAAGGCTATGCTATTGTTGGGCTTTGAGTGAGTGTTTTGAATTTGGTAGTTTGAGGGTCAACACTGCTTTCAGAAAGCAGTCTTTCATTTGATATTGTTTAATTACAGCTCAGATTGTCTAGGCCTGTTACCACGTGTGTTTGTCCAAGCTCATTTCCCAGATAGCAAAATGTGGTTGAATCAAAGTTGAATCACAGTTTAACTTAAGTATTGAATCTCTGTCGAGATCTTATGTTTAAATTATACAGAAAGCGCAAGGTTGATAAAATAATGAGACGTTTGCTTTTCAACCATAAATCACACAATATCAATGTTGATTCAACCATCATCTAAATAAGAATCAACATGCATATTGTGGTTGATTTTATATTGAAGTAATGTAAAGAATCATTTAAATTGGAATCTACTTTTAAATGTACATTATTATTATGTACACTAATATAAAACTATTTTTTTTAACTCACAAAAATTTTGGGGTTAGTCCACTAGAAAAAGTTATGTTCTTAATCTAGTGTTTCTGCAGATTTCTTACAACTTACATGATTGATTGATTGAAATGATTTCCATGGCCATACTTTCCCATATTGTATGAAAACCTTAGGACCGAAAACATTTTTAATATTCAATTTTTTTAGGAGAAATCAAAACACACTACTTTGTAGCTGAATACTGGGGAGAAATGGAGCAGAGAGAATAACACTTATTTTCTTTTTGCCTCTAAGAATGTTAGGTTTTTATTGTATTGTTTTTTTTTCCTTGACAAAGGAATTAAAAAAACTAATGAAATGAAATGAACCATAGGAACATTAGTCTATACAAGGACACACTTGGGGGAACACTAAGTTTGACTTGCGTTTGTAGTTCAAGGCACTTGCATTTTTTCGGATGATGCCATTACGCTCACGGGCAAAACATAGCCAATGCTTGACAGTAGCACCAAAGTCTTGCTGACTCAGTGTATGGTCAAACTGTCGAGCATCAACTGAAAGACAAGATTACAAAAGAGAAAAGAAAAAAAAAACAATGAGGGAGAGAAGTTAGAAACCGATACAATGTATTGTTTTAGAAAAAAAGTTGCTCTGTTGTTACAGTATCTATCAGTAAGTATTAAGTCACACTTTTTGGGGGGTAAGATTTGACAATGTTGAAGAGCCTACAAGATTTAAAAGACGCACTTCAACTCATCCCCCTCTAAGCTCCTCCTACTCCAGTCAGGGCTTTGCCCAGTGCCACACCCCCACAAACATGAACACACAGGCCTGTCGCACGCCACAGCACAGCTGGCCAGAGTGGCTCATCAGCTTCTGAAGAGTATTTGCACATTGAGGAAATAAAAGTTTTGGTGAATGTGATCACTTTATTTTAATATAAATTCCACCAACACTGGCTTCCTCCTCATGATTTTGCATCGGTGGCTAATGGAGGAGGGATATTGTAGCAGAATTATTTACAAATGCTTTCTTTGACCCACAACTGCATATTTTGCTCCACAAATATGCGCAAAAAAATGTGTGACATGCTTGTTAGACAATCTTTTTTTGTTTTGTTTTGTTGGGTGACATTTTTCGAAAGACTGCCCATGGTATATTGTAAATAGGATATTCTGTCTTCTGCGTCATCTTCTTTCTCCTCTTTTCTTCCTCACCTTATCTTTAGTTCATATGGCTCATAAGATTTTTTTTAAGATTAATATATATATTTTGAGTATACTCTGTTGGCCAAGTGTCTTTTTGCATCAAGTTTAATACAAATGTTTGTGTTTTTTTTTTTAGTCAAATACACTAAACCAGCTCAGAGGCCTCGTGGTAGAGTGTCCGCCCTGAGACTGGGGGGTCGTGGGGTTCAATCCCCGGCCGTGTCATAGCAAAAGACTATAGAAATGGGACCCATTTGCCGCCCTGCTTGACACTCAGCATTATGGGTTGGAATTGGGGGGGCTAGATGACCAAATGATCCCTGAGCGCAAGCCCCTGCTGCTGCTCACCGCTCCATCATTGGATGGGTCAAATAACTTTCACCCCACTTAGATTAGCATGAAAATCAGTTGTACTTCAACCTTTAACTTTATAAAATGTGAGAAATATTATTTGGTTATACATATAATAATTAACCGACGTCATTGTGAATATGTTAATTCAGTTTGAATTAAATTAATTGGGTTGGCTCAATAACTAAAATGTTAAGAAAATAATTTGGATCAATTTTTTTTAGTTTAAGCGGGGTTATAATTTTTACAGTGAGATAGATAGATCCCATGAGGGTAATTAAATTGAAATAATATTACAATAGAAAGCGCATACTGTTTTCAAAAGCCCCTTGCACCCATACAACAAATAATTAGTTTGATGTCAGTTTTAATGTTTTTTTGTTTTTCAGCTATTGAATGTGATGGTTTCAATTATGTTTAGCAAGCCTTTGTATGTTGCTTGAAATATTGCAGACCAGAAGTTCATGTGAAGTTTTTTTTTGTCTAGTAGTACTACATCCACAAATATCAAGAGTTTTCAGTTCCCATCATGTTTCAAATCGGCCTTTGCATCCATATTTGAATTCTAGCATTAGTTTACAGTAAGCTGATTATATAATCGATAAGATCCTTCTGTGACCTCAAAGCGCACTTGCTACCCTTTTTAATATTTTAGTCTTAAAAAAAAAACGCTTCAGACCTATTTGTCTATAAAAGACCACCACAAGCAGTTTGAGAGGTTGTCTTATGTATTTGGAAGTAACGGCGAAGATCTTTCCATCTCACATCTGAGTCATAAAAAAAAAAGACCGCATGATCATTTCAGTTTCCCTGAAAAATCAATTGTAACCCAAGCTAAAAGTGGGGTTGCTCCAAATGGCTTAAAGTACTCGAACAATATCATGTGTTAGTGTTTATCAATGCATTAATTTCAGGCCAGGCGTGCTGAAGGGGGGATTATTTTCAGATATGGATGCTCCAAGTACTTCTCTCTTAACAGAATTACATCCCAATGCCTGACCCTTTTTTTCTGTGTGAGGTTGGCACTGAGACTCACTGGAGTCCCCTTGCCTAAAGTCAAAAGCTCGGGAGTGTTTAAGGGGTCGAAATGAACATTATCTCCTCTCCCCTAAGGAAGAGGATCGTGGTTTTGTAAAATAAAACCAGTAATGGAGGCTCTCTGTTTGGCTTAAGGGCACGTAGATGTCAATAGTGTAGTTTCTTAACCATTCCCTGCTCCCTCTAACACATTTCTCTTTTTCAGTCAGGCTTTCCTCCCCTTGCTTTTGTTTTTATCCTGTGAGGTCTACATCTAGCTGGGGTCCTTGCTACAGCTTTCTCTGAAACAATGATAAAGCAACCCAGCACTAATACACAAAGTTCTTTCTTGGAGTAAAACATTGTCAGACTTCTTATAAATTAGATTACAGGAATATGTTTTTGAACAGGCCGAGGCCTGGGGCACTTTTGGGCATTCTGTGTTCAAGTCTGATGCTTTAGAGTTCACATTTAGTGGGGTTAGGGGTGAGCTTGGACTCCCCAGTGAGGAAACTAGATCATGTTTGTTTTGATCATCGTATTTGACCTAGACTTGACTGACATGTGCCCCCACTTTACTAAATTGCCAAACAAAACACCCAGTACCACTGCTCAGCAATCATTTAATCATGTGTCTTCAATCGGACTCAGTAACAAATATTCAAGGAAATTATTTGAAAAATTAGATCAGAGTGTGGTGCCTAAATACTTAGTGAGGATCCTGGCCTAACTACTTTGCAGAAAATTAAGATATTTTATAATGATGTACGGAGATTATTAATAGACCCTGATAGACCTGTGCAAGTGAAATTCTTCTAAGTGAAAGAGTCAATACCTTTTCGGCTATACTGAGAAATTTTATTCAAATTTGTTCAAATTTATCTGCCAGCAAAATGACTCAATAAAATCTTTGCACACTTATTAAACACCAGTTTAAGTGCTACACAATGCCAGTCAGAGCTCTGGAAACATTGGTACTTCAGCCATTTATATGTTGCTTCTTAGTGTATATTTATATTACCTGGGTGTATAGGTATTTTTGAATACTTTTGTTTTTAGTTTGTGTATCTTGCTTATTTTTTCTGGGACCTTGGGTCTGTAGTAAAGCAATTCATTCATTCATTCAAATGCAATAATTTAAATTAATTGATAGTTAAATAATAAATTTTAAAAAATTGGGGAAAACTTTCAACCATAATATAACCCAGTAAATAACTACATAAATCTCAAATACATTAATTTTTAATAAATACTTAAACATGAAAATTTAAAATTGTGTTGTGTGTGCTGTCTGTGCTTGTTATGCTATGTTGTGAGTGACAGGTACATCTCTGCAGGTAGCAGAGGTGAAAGCACATAGCATTCAGCCCTCAGGGCAGCTAATATACAATAGATGAGAACAAGTTACAATAGAAAGTTGGTTGCTAACATTTAAAATGATGTTAAAATGTGGCATCCATTTGTTGTGCATACACCATGTGTGATGAGCATCAAACAAGTTACGTTTACAATGGCAGCTGCATCTGAGAATGGAAAGAGTGACCTTGGCATGTAACAAAACATCTCCAGTATCCTTGGTGTTGTATCATTTTGTAATAGTCAAACATGTGTTACCCATCACAACCTAAATCTGAGTCATTTGACAGCTGGCACGTTTTCCGTTCTTGTTAAGTCCCCAATAATGATCCATTGTAGCTATTTTGTTGTCATACATCACTTTCCACATGTTTTGATGCCCTGACTTAACCAGCTGTGGGGCAGCTAATGTTCGTCATATTGATCAACCTCGCTGTAACCTCTTTCTGTATTTGACCTTTGGGCTACTAATGCTACAATTACACTATATTCCCAGCAGCTACAGCAATCAGGATTTAGGCCAGTGGTTCTTAACCTTGTTGAGGGTAATCAACCCTACCAGTTTCCTGTACGCATTTGCCGAACCTTCTTTATTGGAAAATAAAATATGATTGTTTTCAAATTTAAGACATTGATATAGGTTTACTGGCGAACAAAATTAACAAGTAGATTTGCTTAGATTCACTGAATCTGGTTCTCTTCACCTTGAACTCAGAAAGCGTTGTGTTCTTGTGTTCCCCATCTCCATGCAGCTTAGAAGGTGCATTGTGGAGTTTAAAATGTCATTGTTACAGAATTTTCTACATCATGCATGCTCCACCAATGCCCAGATGAGTACAAAGAGTTCTGACTTTTTAACTGTCACTGCGCCTATCAGCTTGTATCTTTTCCTTCAGTGTGGAGTGTTCGCCCGGACAGTCCACACTGGAAACAAAAAACCTTTAGTGTTCATTCACTCGCACGCACACCATGCACGAGCTTGACCCAGAGGCTGTAGTTATGCTTTAGGACAGAGGTGGCAGTCGCGAGTAAAACAGTGACCAATTCCACAATGCAAGGAAGTGTTCCTTTAATTTTGCTAGATGGCTAGTTGTGCTGGAATAGAATTGTTCAACTTGGCATTGCAAATCATGCAGTTAGCACACTGACTCCCATCAACTCAGCTAATTTCTATATTTATAGAACAAAAAAAATGTTGTTTTCTTAAGATAGAACCTCGGGGCAGCAGATACAATGAAAACAGCAGAAGCCCCAGAATTGAACCCTGTGGAACACCACACATTTTGTGATACATGTGAATTCATATTGCGCTGACCACTTTCTTTCTTTTTTCTTTGTTTTGCTCGACAGAAAAGGATTACACTAATAAAGAAATCACACGACGTGCCATCACAACAGCCACAAGTCAACTACTGAGCGCACCAAATTCCCTGCAGCACAGGTAGGCCAAGCAATGCGTGATCGCAGTGCTGCCCACTGTTACAGATTGTCCCAATTTATTTTGTTTTAAACTACATTTATTAATTTAAGGAAATCACTGAACGCTGCCGCGTTCCAGCCGTAACATGACTACTACGGATATTTTAAAAAGCTGGTAGCTCCAGTGATGCACCACTTCTCATTTATGAGTAGTAGAATTTTGCGGAAGTGCCAAACGTTAGCTGAATACTAACGTCTTGAGGCTAACCATGATCTCTGATATTCATATCAGCGGCAAGGAATAATGACTGTTACCGGAATATTGGGTCGTAGTATTATGTGTCATCGACGATTGGTATTTTGTGTGCACAAGCGGGAGAGAACGTGGAAGAGAAGGCGGAAGAAGTGTGGAGTTATGGAGAGTGTGTATGTGTAAGCACGCTAGCAGTGGTCGAACATATTCCGCTATCAAAGTGCCAGAGCAAATTGTTTGCTGCTGAAGTGGGATGTCAAAGTCTGGCGAAGTCACATGACCAATACGAGAGGGGGGTTACCAGCGCAACAGCCCAAATCAACTCAAATTGACAATGCTCAAAACTCAATAAAAATGAAGCTTCATCTCCAGATTATTATGTCCAATAATGTGAAGATTAAAGCATTGTGCGCCAAAGACAACATTATTAATCATAGAATAACAAACGCAATGACACTGCACTGTGTGCGGTTACTGTATTCTCATGGTTATTCTCATTCATACAGGTCATTTATAATTTGGAGTGTAACTGAGTGATTTAATCAGTTTTAATCATTGTTTTTTGTTTTGATACTTGAAAAAAAGGTTAGGTACACTGTAGTCTATGTTTGTGCAATGTTGTGCATTGTTTAAATGCCACTGCTAAGTAGATTTTTTTGGGATAGATTTATTCTTTGAAGCATTGCTCTTAATTTGCACAATTACAATGCCTTGTGAAGTTAGTACATACAGAGTAATTTTAATTAATGCAATTCTGTTTATAATTACAAATCTTGTGTTGTTTTCTATTGGTAAATGGTACTTCATTTATATAGCGCTTTTTCACCTTACAAGGCCCTCAAAGAACTTTACATTCGACTACTCATTCACCTACTGATGACGCAGCATCAGGAGCAACCCTCTTGCTCAGGGATACTTCAACGTGGTCACAATGGCATGGGATCGAACCCACAATCTCTGGGTTGGGAGATGACCACTCTACCACTGAGCCACACCGCCACCAATTCTACTAATTCTACTAATAATGCGATAGATATACTTAAAATATGTATACCTCAAGACCACTGTTGTTAGAAGTGTGGGGGTGGATCCCAGAAACGCAGACACCAGATAAGGTACTGATAAAAAATTATTTACAACAAACTGCATACAATTAAGAAAGTCAAAAATAAAAAGCTTGCAAAAGGCAAAAGCGCAGGTACCACCATTACTAAACCAAAAAAGCTTGCACACAAAAAAAGGCTGCAAGAAAAAGAAAAAAAAGAACTAATTTACAGGAAAATCTTGGCAGGCATAACAAGACTAGACGAGGCGCGAGGAAGGCGAGTATTGAGGAACAGGAGCTTGGAGTCGATACTACCATTAGGCTACGGAAGTGAGCAAGTGAATAGTCCAACAACTGAACATTGCTTCAGCTGCCCTACAACAGGGGTGCCCAAGTTTGGTTCTCGAGCACAAGCACCTATCCAGCCTGTTTTCCATGTTTCTCTCCACTAACACACTTGATTCATGAATAGGATCATTATCAGACTTGCTGATTAGCTGATCATTAGAATCAGCTGCACTGCAGGAGGGAAACATGGAAAACAGACTGGATAGGGGCTCTCAAGGACCGGACTCAGGCACCACTGCTCTAAAGTATATTGACCTTTTGCACGTGACGTCACAGCCCTCATGGGAACGCCCTCTCCGGGACGCTGGACGGCAAAAGAGCCACTTGCCTGTATTGTAACCATTGAATCTCGTACAGCGTAAAGTCCTTTATCTAATCGATTATATTATAAAATTGCTGTGTAAACCAAATGTTGCTTTTTATCGCATTCCTACTAATGAAGACAAAATACGTTGATTGATAGCAGCAATCAACAGAAAGGACTGGCAACCCACAAAGAATTCACAGATTTGCAGCGATCATTTTTTGCAAGGTTAGTAGATAAATGTTCATGCATTTTACTAGTAAACGTACACTCTAACAAAGATTGTAACAGAGGTGTCGAATTGCGTGGTTCAAATCACATTAACGAGCCAGATAGTTAGCGTCCATTCCAACTGCACGAACACACAGTTATGTTCTAAAATGTACCTTCTTCAAAACTATTTAGTGCATCTGACTGTTTAATAGTGGGGGATTTCGTCATTGTGCTTGGAGTTTTTCACTCTTGATATTCATGAAATTACTGCATAGCTTGCCACTACATGCTAGTAAACATAGTACCATAACATCATCACAGCGTTTCAATATAGAACGGACTATGTAAAAATTTGTCAGTTAGCATGATCAACAAGTTTTACCTATAAATTACGAGGTATATTGTTTCCCGGTGTGAGCGTAGCATCTCGTCCCAGAGACTCAGCCAGCGAAGATAAAGATAAATAGAAAAGATTTCCAACCGACAAAGTCTACCAAAGTGTGTTGTGCACTTCTGACCATTTTGATTTGTAAGATGTTAAAAATGCTTTTACCATAATTCGATCTTGATATATATGAGCCGCTAGGGTAGCTCTGGCTAAAAATAGATCTGGTGGTCAAGATGTGCGATTTTGAGATCTCTCCAAATACCCTCCTTAAGGTCTCTTATTTTCCTTACCCAGCATCCCAAAAGTTGAGATTTTTTTTTAAAGTGTACGAAAATAAGTGATGAATGAACAATGTTGTTGTTGTTGTTGTTGTATCATGCTAGCGCTAATAGCTGGCGTGGTCGGGGAACTAGCTAACTTGGTTTAAAAATAACCTGAGATTCTTCACCTCTAATTCACAAATGATAAATGCACATAGCAACCAATAAAAGCCGGAAGTACAGAAGACACAAGAATGTCCGTGTTTTGGGAGCCATCTTACAAGATCTCAGAGCATATATTGCCATGTAGTCCGGTCCGGGCATTAACATCGGCAAATGTCTGTAATCTAAGCGATTCCACTAATCAAACGTTTCAACGTGTACCGTTGCGAGGAGTGTTTGAGCTAAATCTTTTGCATACGTCTTGCTTACACAAGTAACGTTAGAGGAAGCTAGGGGTGACATTCATCAATAACAAAAGAATATTCAGTGTAAACACAATAGAAACACAGCTGAGTCCGCTGGAAAGTTGACCCACCATGAGGGGTAGACCCGTGATGTCAGTGTATACTATCCATAGGCAGCTTATTACTGATCAGCAGCAGGTGTGTGTCGCCAAGGCGCCGCCCACAAATCAAGCTGCCAACACAGCACAACACAACACAGCCTGAGAGCACAGAACATGACAACTGTGATAATAGGGTCCCGCGATAATGTTCTTGACAAAAGGTTAGAAATATGGAAATGCAAACAAATTGCTTTGAAGTGAATTTCAATGGGTTTGAGAGAATTGGCGCATACGTCATCAAACTGCGACAATACGTCATCATCAAGCTACCATTACGTCATCACTGAAGGAGTTTCCTCCATATGGTGTCCCGACGGAAGCGTTTTGAAATCTTTCCACTCTGGAACCCAGTTTCAAAAGTGATCGGTTTCAAGCTACGAAACCGCGCCATCGTGTGGACGAATGTTCTAAACGGTAAGAACTTGTGAGGATACATTGAAACTGGCTTTCGTGTGAACGGGGCCTGAGTCACTGAACCTAGGTTAACAACCACTCATTTAGGCCATCGTTGACAAAATAGTATGGATGTGAGGGAATGTGGGGGAACGACAGAAGGCAGACAACAAACAACAAAATGTGACAGTACATAATAGGGCGTAACAACACTTGTTTCTACCATGGTCCGGATGCAGGGGGTATAAAGTCGGAACCGGCAGAGGAACTTAATCTGAGTATCTGAGGCCACAAACATGCCCCGAAGCTCCCCGGCGTCAACTTTTTCTCCATAGAAAGCCTTGACAGTATGTGAAAAACATGTCAGACCTTGATCAAAATTAAAGAAATGTGAGGGACCCTATCAGAACGTGATGCGCCGGGAGGGAATGTGCTGGCATATCTGGTTGACCAGGGGCCACCAGGAACATGGTGCTGTCTATATTAGTCACCATTTTGCTGAGAGGTACAATGTACTGCCATAAAAATAGTTAAAATACAAGTACAACTAAAGAGAGTGATCATGGAAATCATTTGGATTTTGGGATTTAATTATTGGAGAGCCACTGCATGAGAGCTGGTACACTTTTCTGGTCTACTCCAATTTACTGGTGTGACTCATTAGAAAGTACTTTTACCAGATGGGTTTAATGAACCAGTACAGGATCAGTAGTAGGGTGAATTGTTTCATTATAGGATATGTAACCCCTATTATACTGGGCAAACACATAGATACAGTAATACACTGTATAAAGGTTTGTTTGTATATATAATATTTGTCAGTCTTCTTTTCCAGTAGGTGTAAAGTTACGGACTTGGTTGATATAAGCACTATGACTGCAGTAATCGTGGGCAGCGTGCAGTTTGATTTAGAATATTTATTGGGGCCTTTATAGGAAATGTGGTAGGTGTGTTGGGGCGTTGGGGGTCAGTGAGAAGGAAAGGGGCCAGGAAATGTGTGTGCGTATGTGTGGGTGGGGGTCTTGATGTGGTTATTGAAGGAGTCTAGCTGTTTTGAAAGCCACAAGGGAAACCAGCTGCAGTATGCCAGTCACCATTGTGTCTTATTCCTCCCGATATGACACATCTACAGTATATTTAGCTGTTTCAAAGTGCTTTCGGGTGTATTGACACCAGAAAAGTTCTTTGGTCCGCTTTTTTGGTCTGGACCAAGAGCGGATAATTTTTCTCGTGCGGTTCGCATTCACACATCCACGACGATCGGTATTCCCATTGGACAAAAATGACTAGTGCGGCATACAGAGCACAGACCCGGAAATGGAGTTAAACATGGAAGTCCTACGAACCAGGGACGGACCACGGTTTGTTTCCCACGCTGATTTTATGCAAGTGTGAATACACACAAACAAATCCAGAATGCAGTTTGCTTCAGGTGTACTACAAACCTGTGTCGATCTGAAACAACTCCAGGATATATGCACCATTTTGCCACACTAGGCAGGCATCGTGGTGGTATTCTCTGTGTAATGTTGTGATTCAGGGCATGCAGAGCACATCACTATATTTCCTTCATTTTTGGGTTTGTGCTCTGTATGTCACCCTAGTAAATTCTGTGCAATGGGAGCAACAAATGTCACGCGCGTGGATGTGTTTACAGAATGTAGTCCACTTGCAAAGTACAGTGTGAATGCGAACTTCACCAAACGAAAATAATTAAATTGGCTTTTGTTTTTTTTTGTATTCTGAATACGTAATCCTGGTATGTGTATTCTGTATTGTTCTACTCCACAAGACTGCACATATACATTAACCTCAATGTGCGTAAACAACCTTCCAATTACACTTAATATTGAGGTCATTACTGGCTAATGCACCCATACATTGTGAATCGAGTCAATTTGTGAAGGAACTCAAACATGTTAAATTCCCCTTCACCTGGCAATTAGCATAGGTGTTAAACATAGGTGGCCAAAAACATGCCTGATTAAAATTAAACTGCACTAATTAACTACCTTTTCTTTGCCTTTTTAACAGATGTGCTGCTTTTAATATCGTGACATGACGATGACAATTTAATGGCAATTTTTAATATCACAATAACACGATATTGTCATAATCGTGACATCCCAACAAGCGGACCAAAGGACTTTTTTGGTGTGAATACAACCTGAAGCCTTTTTCACACTGCACTCGCTCAGCGTAAAAGATCATCCAAAAGCTTCTTAGTTGCAATGAGAGGACTTGCAGTGCCAGCATGAAGTGTCCCAGTTGGTCAGGTCTTCAACCGTGATAAAATCAGGCGTCATCGAGCCTGGCTCACAATATACTATATTTCGGATGCATCTGGGTCCAGGCACGGTTTGGTTAGAGTAATGTGAGTTTGGGCCGGAGGGAGACAAGGGTGAGGGGTGATGGGGGTTAATCAGGCTTCAGTACGGTAAGGAAGAAATGGCCCTAGTGTGAGTGCACCCTAAATTGCCATGTTTGGTCCCTTGGTCTCAATGCTGTTGTTGTTCCACATTATCTGTAATCAGTAAATCATAGCTCAGACCTCAGAATAATGTAGAATTATCTAGATATGCTTGCAGTTGATGTGAATTGAACTTGTAAAGTCACTGTGTTACTTTTACAAAATAACAGTATTTGTGATCAAGGTGATGTAGAACCTAACCTCACAAGCCAGATTGACAAATGTGATTCACTCGAGGGAGTTTTTCACATTATCAATCTGGGACTTCACTTGGCAGATCTGTTCAGGAAAGGAGGCACTTGCTGTGCAATACTTCAATCTGGTTGGACGACATCTTGCACGTTTGTTTTAACCAATCAACGCAATGGATGAAAATGTCATCTTCCATCTCGTCTTAGGGAGGACGGGAGGGAAAGCATGAACATCTTTACCAGCTAAAAATGCACGAAACGCCTCTCGCTATTCAAATTCAATAAGGAAACGGTGAGTAATTCTGCGAGAACAGAAATTATTCCCGCGTCCATTTGTCTGTTAGGTTTGTTTGTTTGCCACCAATTGACTCTTTCACGCTTTCATCATGCCTGTCTTGTATATAAGCAATGCATCAGATTTTGGACCTCGGTCCACACATAAGGCGCACCTCACTATTAGGCGCACCGTCGATTTTTGAGAAAATTTAAGACTTTAAAGTGCGCCTTATAGTCGTGAAAATACGGTACTTATTTAATAGCTAAATATTGGCTATCAAGAACAAGTGAATTGAGAAAGTGAATCATTGCAACACCAATGAGGTAAACTGCGACATACAGTACACGTTTTACGAAACACACTAGATTATTTTCTCTTAGTCCATTGCTAATGGCTACTATCCATACCCTAACCAATTAGATGGATATGCTAACATGAACTCAGTTCTGACTCTTAAATGATCAACTCACAAGAACAAGGCTGAAGAATGCTGATGAACCATCAACAAAAGCTCTCTTTATGCGAAATAAGCTACTAAGAGCAAGTTTAAGAGTGCTAACGCTTTCATCCCTCTGTTGCTCTTAAAAGGCCTAATGACAAGGTAGAACCCAAGCAACCATAAAACGAGACCGGAGCACAGTGACTCAGCTCAGAAACGTAAATAAGATAGACCCTCACATTGTTTTTTGGTGAACATTACTCAATGGCCATGGTCCCCTGCACTTAGGACGTGTTGCAAATATGTGGCTCAGGATCCAGTCATCCCATTGAAGTGTGTTTTTGAAGTTGACCTTGTGATTTGTAGACTGCTCGAAGTACTACAACTATCCTGAATATCATAATCATGCAGACTCTGAACTTGAGATGTGACTTGTTACTTCACACATCTCTGACACTGCAAACAGGCATGGCTGTCAACGTAGATTGATAGGTTGTTGATTTAGCAGACAGCATCGAGGCCATGTTCTCGACAGGCATCCTAAGTGTTCAACTTTTAACTCTTCAGATTTTCAGTGTTGGACTTTTGATGTGCTCAATTACCCTCCTCCCTATTGTTTGAGTCACAATCACATCACCCATCACGCTGTCCTGTAGAGCTAAAAAACGAGTAAATAAGTGTACCCTCATTACAGAGATTTTGTAATGAGATAATAGAGGTTACAGATAACACACAGCACACCATGATATCCCAATGTCCTTAAGGCAACAAATCACTTACACTCTGTATAGAAAACATTTACGGCCTGCCATCTGGGCCAGCTGCTTAAGGTCCCTGTCAGCCCACAACCACCCAGAGCTTACCAACAGAACACACACTTTACACACACACAAGGAAAATGTCAGCGCTTAACTGCCTGCACATTTGTTACTTATTCACATTTCCCACGATCAACAACAAAAACATGGGTTTGATCTCCAAATGGTCTAATGTGATCATTTGTTTTCTTCCAGACACAAAGTTGGACAGGTCAGGAAACCTTTAGTTGTTCAAAGATAAATGTGTCCTAATCATTGTGCTGCATTTTTTCCCTCTGCGTTGTGCTTCTGCACTTGTTTCAAATCACTGATTCGATTAAATCAACAAAGCCAGTTCACTAATGATTGTCATGTTTCTGGTCAGTTCATTCTGCAGTTGAGGTTTGAGCGGTCAGACTGTCTTGCAACGGTAATACCTGATGAGGTTTAAATGTGCATATTGAGTCATTGAGTGGGCCAGTTAAAAATGCTATGTCTGATACACTTTGTGTGTGTGTGTGAGCTGCAATGATGAATGGCTGTTTAGTCTATTGGTTTTATGGTGTTTAAGTGGTACACTTACCGTCGGTGGCAGTCCCCTTGAGTTGGACGTCAGCTAAAGGGGCACACAGAAGTGATGTACAGTTACCAGCGGTCACAATCTCTGCCAGTCATTCTGCCCATCTGAGGACATGAGGGAGCCATAAAGAACCATTAGCCAGACGGTCACAATCTTTTTAATGTCGCCCCCACCACCCCCGCTTTTCCCTACATCTGACCTTCGCATAACTCAATCGTCTGCTACACACTCCCTCTATCTTTCTTGTAATTTCCCTAAAAAAGGCAATTCTTTCACATTCCTGCCTTTTTATGTGCACATACAGTATAGTTCAATAACTAAATGAGTATCATATGTAAATTACACCCGCTGTAAAACTTGACAGGTTTTTGCTTTTCATTGAGAAGATGGAATAGGCTAGATGGTGTTCCCATTGTTGAAAAGCAACACCAGTTGGGGGGTGAAAGAGTGTACAGTATTTCATAAAAGTGTGTATTGTACACCCCTCATATTTCTGCAGATATTGAATGATATCTTTTCATGAGGCAAGATGGAATAAATGACACTTTGACACAATGAAGAGTAATCATTGTACAGCTTATATATTAGTGTAAATATAGACATTAATAGCAAAACCCCTGCCAACAAAAGTGAGTACACCCCTAAGTGAAAATGCCCAAAGTCATTTTGGCACGGAGTTCACCAGAGCTTCACGTTGGTACTGAAATCCTTTTCCACTCCAATTCACGGAGGTGGCGGATATTCAAGACCTTAAGGTGCTCCACCTTCAGCTTGAGAAGATGTTCAATAGGGTTTAGGTCTAGAGACATGCTTGGCCAGTCCACCTTTACCCTTAGCCTTTTTAGCAAGGCAATGATCCTCTTGGAGGTGTGTTTAGGGTCGTTATCATGTTGGAATACTTCCCTGTGATCCAGTTTCCAGAGGGAGGGGATCATGCTCTGCTGAAGTATGTCACAGTCCATGTTGGCATTCATGGGCCCCTAAATAAACTGTAGCTCCCAATGCCACCGACACTCCCTCCCACCACCATGCTTGACTGTAGGCAAAGACACACTTTTTAAAAAAAACAGTGTTTTGTACTTCCTGGTTGTCCCAATAAATGCGTCTGAAACATAAATTAATCTTTGTCTCATCAGACCACAGGATGTTTCCAGTAATCCATGTCATTAGTCTGCTTGGCTTCAGAAAACTCTTTGTGGGCTTCCCTGTGCATCATCTTTAAAAGAGGCATCCCTCTGGAATGACAGCCATGCAGAGCAGTTTGATGCAGTGTGCAGTATGGAGGCCTGTTCTGAGTGGAACCTGCCCTGTTAAACTGCTGGATGGTGTTGGCCACTGTGCTGAAGCTGCCAAGTGACCAATACACAGTCAATTCTAAAGACTAAATTTGACTCTATTTAGAGTGGGAACAAATAGACTTAGTTTTAGAGTAATATTTACACTTAGAAGAAAGTAAAATAAAGAATTGAAAAAAAAATACAAGCGACTCAAGGGTGGAGGAACAAACTCACAACCTTCAGGTTGGGAGACAGCCGATCTAATCCCTGAGCCACGTAACAACAAGCAAACGAGTGGCATACGGCACACGTCGTCCTTGAAATCTAGCCGTCCACACCATAACACGAGTTATAAGTGCGCGCACACACACAACACCAAATGCCCGAACCTCCCCAATGAGGGGAGGGAGATGTTTTTAAAGTAATTTTAAGAACTGTGGCCGTCTGTCTTCCGTAAACATCATAAACACCTCCTGCAAGATCCCATGAGACGGGACATTACGAGAATTGCGCCTCAGAAGCGAAACACTCTTCAATGGAAACACCGGTAGGCTAAGTCGAAATTTTTGTTTACCGAAAAAATACAATATCGCTTTTATTTTTGCGAAAAACTGCAATAGAAACTCACCATATGAGAGAATGTGAGAGCTGCAATACCAAATTTAACATACCTGCTCCCTATTCACACCTGTGACTATGTAACACTAACAAGTAGCATAGCATTGGGGAGGGAAAATGACGAGCTGTGCTCAATTTGGACATTTTCACTTAGGGGTGTATTCACTTTTGTTGCCAATTGCTGTTAATGGCTGTATTTTCGGTTATTTTGAGGGAACAATACATTTATAATTATATAAGATGTACACTGACTTTGTTTTTGTCAAATTGTTTTGTGTCAAATTGTTATTTATTTGGTGTTGTCCCATGAAAAGACACAATTAAATATCTGCAGAAATGTGAGGGGTGGACTTACTTTTGTGAGATACTGTAGCCCAGGTGAATTCCCAGCAACAGTGTTATTCTCAATTTATTTTCTCTCATGACTTCTGCAATAAACTGTGCTTGGCAGTTGGTCACCGATAATTTCTTTCTTGCTGACTTTTGTTTTTTATTGTCACGAAAGAAATGTATCTGAATAGTTGGTTTGACTGTGATTGGTTAACTCTGAACACAATCACATCCCCAATTATAAGATGGTGTGCACCCTAGTGCAATCACTTTTTTTTTAGTCTTTTCTTACCCTCTGTATAAAGATTTAATTTCTTCCTGCAGGTCACAGCTTTTTTTTTTTTTAAATATATATCAATGGTTGCTTAAGACAAAACGTCTTTTTGAAAAACATGTTTAAACTGAGTTTTCAATACAGTATCAGACAATACTTTTCAGATGCATCAATTGACACGACATATAGATTTAACGTCAACCCATTCAGTCTGGGTTTTTTTTTCTGATGAAAGTATACAGCAGCTTACCTCATTGCTGTTATGGCACTGAGGGCTTGGAGCCAGATATTCCAAATAATGAAGTCATCTCCATTTATCTGTGCACTGCAACGAGAGGGAGGGAGGGAGGTTGCCGAGCAAAAAAGGGAAGAGGCAAATAAAGTGATTGCTTTGCCCGTCCCCATTCCGAGTGACACATCATGAAAATAAAAAGTGCCTAAGGCATAAATTATCACATTCACCTTAACAAAGCACTCTCAGATGTTATTATAGTGGGGAACCCAAACTAATAGCACTGCTTGCAGCTAACAGTCCTCCTGACCACAATCTCCTTCAGTGCGCACTGAATAAATAAATAAAGTTAGGACAAAGGTCACTATAGGATTTGGCAAGGAAAAATCTATGGGTCTTACTTTTAATATACTCTGAGAGGGAAGTTATTTTCATTAGTCCCAGTGATGGAATATAAACTAACTCATGTTTTATTGCCTTAGGCGAGAAATCCCAACTCGCTGCTTTTGTTGTTTTAATTGCAAATGTAATCAAATTTAATTTATTTTCAATTCACTTGTCAATATGTCGTTTCATACAACATTCCCTGACAAATTTCGTTAATTCGTCATGAAAGTCCATGTAACAGGTCGAGTGATGACAAGAGGGCAGTGGAAACGCTTTTCATGCCTTGAAATACATGAAAGATTAAGTGCCACACCTAGTGGCTGAATTGGGTAAAGCATCCTTTACCTGCGTCCACATCAGCTTTTCAGGCTGCTGTAATTGCTGGGTTTGCTCAAACAAAATGGCCTAATGGTTTACCCTCATACGCATAATCACGTGAGGTTTTTTTTAAGCCATGTAAACGGAAAGCTTCTGTTATTACCTTTTATATTACACAAGTGAAACACACTACCCGTGAGTCATATTTTTTCCTTGAAAGAGCTTCAAAGTTGACAAGCTGCCAGAGTTTGAATGTCACTGGGAAGCGGATGAGTGCCAGCCAGCATAGTGTCTTTCCCTCATCAAGGTAGGAGAAGCTGCCCGGCGCGAGATTGTATCCATTTATGAGGTCACACGGGTCAGCCTTAAATGCTTGAACTCAAGAAAACCCTTAAATTACTGAATGATTTATGCACGCGCCACAACTATACTTGAGCCTCTCTAACGATTTACATTAATTTCGGGGACGGGTGGTGGATTTAGTCCTTGGCGAGCAATAAAACGACGTGGCGAGACTGGCAGACTCATCTTATTACGCACATTAGGCACATCCTTCGTTTTTTTTTTCCTTCCTCCAACTTCTAATTATTCAACTGGACTACCGTCAGTTGACCAAACTGTAGTCTGAAACGTATGTCATCATTTCATTTTTGATCCGGCTAAACTTGTGAGTTCAGTGGAAAGCATTGGCTGGAAGTGCATTGAGGAAGTGGGATCCTCTTTGGGATATGGGTGATTGTACAGGAAAAATGTAAATTACTCCCGCAGTCACTACGCCAAATCTAGACAGCCCCCAAAACGTCTTTTTTCGGGGCCCTCAAGCTGTTTTACATCAACAGGCTCAAAAAGCTCGTTTACGCCCACTAGCACCCAGAAGCAACGTCGCACCATAGTGAGTGTGCAAGACAAGGAGGGTGGGGGTGGCTGGAGGGGAGCGAATACACGACATGTCATCTCCAGCATCATAAATAAGAAGAAACACAAAAAGTAGAAGTCTCCACGCGTGACATCAGCACGGCTGTATATGAGGAAGGAGGCACAAAGCATCAGGACCAATCTGGAGTCAGTCCCCGCTCAACCTCAGCAGCGCGCGCGGAAACGCACACTTCACGCATCATTTGTGGCTCGCTCTCCGTCCAAATACAACCACGCGTGGTTTTGTGTCCACTGTTCAACGGGACAAACTTGAGCGGAATCTAAGAATTTTACAGAAAGGGGGGAAATTCTGCCTCTCATTCACTTCATGCACGCCGCAACGCGTCCCTGTCGGAGCTCTGCTTTCTTTTTGAAAACCCAAGTTTTGTCACACAAGAAGTGATGCTGTGTGTTCCCACGCTGCACTTGCACCCAAGGGGAACCTAAAATAAAAGCGGAACCGGAGTGGAGGAACAGTTCGTCCAATGCAAGGTAGTTTAACTGCACGTTTATCTCGTCGTTTTGTTCACTTTTACGCACGATTGCGCCAACGTCCTGGAAGGGGCGGTTTTTTTCTGTTGGTCTACTTGTGTTAACAAATTACCACACAAACGACTGATTCTTTTGCTGACTTTAATCCACATTCTATCACCTCACGCGTATGTATTGATTTCGTTACACCATCACACTAATCTCTTTTGTAATTATCTCCACAGCGCACCGACGAGGACACTCATACTCAGCGGAGGATCATCTCGCTCCATAAAATGATCCCAATTGGCGACCTAATACTAAGTCGCATCTCGTCTGATGTTTGACAAATTTGCAGTTCGGCTCAAAGGAACTCCGAGAACATTTACGAAGTCCGCTTGGCACCCCGCTTTTTTTTCTTTTTTTTTTTAATCGGGGTCCGGACAACTTCATCGCCGTCCAGATGCAGTTTCGACTCTTCTCATTTGCGCTGATAGTATTGAACTGTATGGAGTACAGCAACTGTCAAGCGCCGTCACAACGTTGGAGGAGAACCAAAAGAGGTACAATTTACAGCTTCATATACCGCAACATCCACATGGTGACGATGTTCAACGCAAACGCTGTTCATTCTTCATTTTCACAGTGCAGTAGGCTACTGTATTTTACATGCGCTTTTAAAATAATGACGTCACAAAAAGTTAGCCCGAAACTGACTGTTTCTGGTTCTAACAACGCTCAGGTGTGTTTTGGCATAGACGATAAGCAAAGAACATTCCAGAATCTTATACCAAACGGCAAGTAAGAAAGTCTTTCAACATCAAGATATAAGCTTGTGTATGCTGCTGTGCAGTTTTTCCACTGCCGGCATGTGTAAATGTGCGCAAATACGCCGGACACGTGTTGTTGCAAAATAGAGTGATACAATTCAAATTGTGTTTTAAAGTATATAACACCAATAAAAGGCTTTAGGCTGCCTTTTTTTTTGGCGCATGCCCTTTGAGGACTAAAAGTGAATCTGTCCAAAAATATGCTGATGCGCATCGCTCCATAACGTTACATCTCGTTGGACGGGTTGGGGCTATTATCTTGAGACACATTTAATGAATGGATAAGGAATCCCTTTACCCCGACATATGAATTGCACATCTCCACTCAAGCCCCCTAAGCTGGTTTTAATTGATCTCATAACCACTTTGAACAGTTGGTAGGAAACCCGCATAACAATTGCTCAGCGGAGGCGCAGTTGAGGAGGGGATCAGCCTCTTTGTAAACACTGCACTATACTCCTCAATGAATGAGGAGACAGTGGGATTAGGAGGGTTAGCCCCAGCCAAGTCCTCTAAAGACTTGTGACATAACTCATCGGATCCTTTGGATGCCCTACAAGGGTGTTGGCAGGTTTTTATTTAAATTTTTCATTTTTTTTATTTATTTTATTTTATTTATTTATTTTTACACCAACTTTTGGACAGCCGCTCCCCACTGTGTGTTAATGTTCTAGAGAACTCATTCAAAGTCAGGGGAGGGGGTTGCTTCTTGTAAATTGTATGGCAATCACAGATTTAATCATATGCACTGCGTGCCAGGGGGAACCTCCACACTCTGAAAGCCCTCCACTGTCCATCTGCAAATAATCAGTGAAGCACTGCGGGGTACTGGCACACACACACGTTTTTTCACCCTTCTGTTTGTGTTCCTCTGTTCTTCTGTCTTGAATGACTCTGTTAGATAGCGTCTCAGAGTTGTGTTTGTATTTTTGTCCTGTTCAAACATCCTAAATATGTTGGATAACAACACAGCATTGCTTCACTTGCTACTTGTGTGTGTGTGTGATTTGGGGCCCTGTGAAAAAAACTTTGGGACCCTCTCTTCCTGAAAATACTATACTGTATTCTCGGGACCATGTCAGTCATCACTTTTCCCCCGCTTACGAAGCCAGTCAAGACAGTTTATCTTTATAAAGGCTTTAAAATGTAAGAGATATGTCAAAAATTCCCCCTAAAGGCATTTTGAAGAGAGAGTACAAGTACAAGTTCAAATAATATGATTCCAATGATTACTTTGGTAAAAACGCAATGGAACGGCCTCGTAAAAATTTGATATTTCCGTGAATTTCGCAAGCCATGACAGCTTATTCCCACGCCTCCTGTTGTTGCACTGGGCGTGCGTGACGTCAGACGCCCAAGTGGTCGTCCTCACTGTTCACACTGTCAGTAAGTTGCTCGCTGTTTTTATTGTTTGAATCAGTCTCACAGTATTTAATGCAGAAAAGTCACGCAAAACATGCTTTGTAATTTGATCGATCTTGTTGACTTATTACAGAGTCTGATTGTGTTATGCTGACAGCAAATCAACATGTAGTGACACAAGTGAGGAGTGAGCTTTACCATCTTCTGAGCTTCCCGTATTTTGTTATTAAATTCACCGAACACTGCCAGGTTACACCCAGTGCTGCTTGTTCCTTAGCAGCGAAGCAATTGGGTAGTAAAAAGACGAGTCCTTTCGCTAACGTCTTGATGCTAACCCTAATTGCTGTTATTCATATCAGGCAGGGTTAGAGGTATCTGGTGAAATAATGCATCACAGTTGTCACTGGTCAGAGTCGCGTTGTTTGCCGAAAGCTAAGGCTTAATACTAACCTAACCCCAATCGTTGTTATCTGTCATCAGAACGTGGAAAAGAAGGAATCGAGTGTGACCTAAAGCGACCAAATATTTTATTCCGCCGCCAACAGAAGGTGTGTTTCCATTACCCCCAGTTTTGCGCAAAAGACAAGTCACGCAAAAGCAAGCTGGTAATGGAAACACTGGATTTGCGAAAAAACTCTCAAATATCGCCAAAAAAGTTTTTCTGCTCTCATTAGGTTGTTTTTGAAACATATCGAAATAGAAGTATTTCGCAAAAGTGTAATGGAAACACTTTTTGCGCATTCCCTGTAGTAATGGACCCCTGCCCGGTCACGGAGGAAAGGACATAGGAAGTATGGGGACGCGCTTTCATGTCGGAGCTGCATCCTGAGGGGATAACAAATATTTTTAAGGACAAAGTGATTTAGCTTCAGAGCCAATATGCCGCCGTTCAATGCACGTTCCATATCGTTGCATGAAAAATGGCCGTTACCCCGGGCAACGAGCAATCGAGCCACATACGGCGCACGTCCTCGTTGAAATCCATCCGTCCGCACCATAACACAAGTTATAAGCGCGCGCACACGCACACACAACACCAACACCAAATGCCCGAACCTGCCCGATGAGGGGAGAGAGATGTTTTTAAAGTAATCTTAACAACTCCGGGCGTCCGTCTTCTGTAAACAGCATGAGCACCTCCTACATCTCGCGAGATAGGACATTATGAAAATTGCGCTTCAGAAGCGAAACGCTCCTCAATGGAAACACCGACAAGTTGAAATTGTACTTTATCGAAATAGTACAATATCACTTTTGCGGAAAACTGTAATGGAAACGCAGCTCGAGTGACAGAAAATTGATTGCTGCTTAAATGCGATGGGATAAAGCCAGAATAAGAAGAATGTCCTGTTCATTTGTCTTTCTGTCATTGGCACTGTTTAAGTCTCAGGACCGAAAAGTTTCTTTCTTTTTTCTGAATGGCTTTAAACCGGTAGCAGGTGCTGTTCCAGGTCTCTGTCTTTTTCCCGTAAATCAGGCTCATGCCATCCTCCCATCGCTTCAAACAAAAGCCAGCAATGCAAGGTGACGGCATAATCCAGATGAATCAAGAAAACTGAAATGAATCAGAAGGGGAAAACATGCATACAGAGCCAGCAGGTAAAACATGGCTGTAGTACGTCATAGCAGTTTCGGCGCTGAGCTAAAAGATTCTCAGTGCGTAATTAAAAAAAATCATGAAATACTTTCTCTTAATATGCATTGATACGAGGAACCATTCATATGGTGTGTATATTATATTATTTAATACAACATATAATTTTTTCCCCAGAGCTTCTGAGACACTTTAAAGTACACAAACTGACTCCAGTTTTCAAAACTATTGTGACTTATCAATGTAATCCCATGGGGCAAAAGCGCTATTTGAGGAAGTCAACCCAAACATTTGGTATTTGTTTCCAGGATTTTTTTAAATTTATTACAGCAACACAGAAAAGTGTGTAAGAGATCATTGTCCAGTCTTTTTTTTAATTCTTCAGTATTTTTGTAGTTCTCCACGTTGTTCTGACAGGTTTATACACAGTCTGTCTGGCATGTACCAGGAGCTATCCAAATCGTTCAGCAGTGTTGAGTCCCAGACACGCTTGAAACTCAATTTGGCCACAGTGTTCTTGCCGAGCACAACTGTTTTATGTGGAACAATAACAACACTCATGCCTTTTGGAACACGCACAAAAATGTTTTGCCACTGATGCGATGCATGCATGTATAACTGAGTGAGGTGTAAGGGGTGAAATGTAGTGAACAATTTTGTCAGGATTTCAAGGAGACCAGGTGAATGTTTTAGATCAATTTGTCAAGACTGTGATTTTGATATTTTATTTTTAATTAAAATTGTTTTGGAACACACATCCTGCATGACACAACCTAATGTATGGTAATCACTAAACATCTTTTAAGGTAGACCAGAAAAATCTGTTAAGACAATTCAAGTATACAATTGTTTTACTTTTACAAGATAATATGTTATGGATGATGGATTTAGAACTTCGATTCAATGCATTCTCATCTTTTAAAAATGATTTTCTGATTCAACCTTGATAGTTTCACTTCCTAGTGGAGGAGTTGGTTTAATATAGATTATTCAACACTTTGAGCAAAAGTTTAAAACTAATGAAAGGGGGACTGTTTTTCGACGCGTCTACATCTTAAGAGTAGTTATTAAAACAAAACTACGTGGTGGGAGACTAGTTGTCACATCTGCCTCACAGTTCAGAGGTTGTGGGTTCAAATTAGGGCCTTCCTGTGTGGAGTTGGCATGTTCTCCCGGTTTTCACATTCCAACAATATGCGTGGTAGATTAACTGAAGACGCTAAATCGTTGTTCGTTGTGAAGTGTAAACGGTTGTTTGTTTATGTGTGCTCTGTGATTGGTTGGCGACTTGTTCAGGGTGCACCCTACCTCTTGCCCAAAGTCAGCTGGGTTTGGCTCCAGCACGCATGTGACCCTAGTGAGGATAAGCGCTACAGAGACTGAGGGATGTTGCAAATGTAATACTTTGCAGTTTTCTTATTGCGGATCGCAGATTTTTATTTGGGTCCATTTATGCTGCTATTTTTGTCCTTTTTTTGTAATATTTGAGTAAATAAAAACAGCTCTTTCTTTCATTCAACACAATCTATTACTTTTTAAACAAAATATTGACTATTTGGTAACTCCAGAAAGTGTGTCATGACAGGTAAAAAAAAAAAAAGGTTGACATTTTTCTTCTTTTAATTCTTCTTAGCAAGGCCTGTCCCATCACTGGTGAGCTATTTTTAGAACAGACCACAGTTAATAAGGCCAATGTGGTCTCATCCCCCCTTCTTCCCTCCTCAGTGCACTGCAGGAGAAATAGACAAACAATTTAATTGAAGGCAATTAACTTCAACAAGGCAAGGTTTAGGCAACTCTGCAAGAGGAGCTCATTAAGGTCACCGGCACTATTAGCGGTTTTTGAAGGGGAAAAACAAAAACTTTTTTTTAAGTGAGGGAACACAATCTGAGATTTACATAAAATCAGTAGTTTTTTTTTTTGGCGTTACATTCATATAATGGTGCGCATAAGGTAACAAGACAATTGCCTCTCTGCATGATTCAGTGCAGTTCTATCCAAGCTGTGAACATATGAATACGTTTAAACTTTTCCGACAGTGTCGGTCAATATTGAGCATGATGAGATTTTCATACAGACAGAATGTTTGATATATTACATCTTGATTTTTATTTTTATTTATTTTTTTTATTTATTTATTTATTTTTTCTAGTGACTGTTTTGTCATGTAGGTGATACAGAAAAGGGCTCATTGACAACGGTTGTACTTGTTATTTCTGTTCTTTGGCTAATGATGCCACCTGCTGACTGCATAAAATCACACTTGAGTAGCACTGCCAGGAGCAACATGATGTTTAAACGAGTAATGAATTGGCCTATGTACTACTAGCAGCCAGAGTGGTGAAAAGTTGCCTAGTGATACTGTTAATCCCTTTAAATCTGCAGCCCAGAATTTGAATACCCATATGTCTGCAGCTAATTTGCGATCATTTTATGCTCAATTCACAGTGATGTGTTACTGAACTTCACATCTCCAGATGGTTTAAAGGATAAAAGTGTTTCAATGAAACAACCATGGCCTAGCAGGGTGTAGGGGGCAAAGTCAGAAATGCATGACATATTGTAGCGCTGATGAAAGTCGGTACAAGGATTGCGGGATATGTTTTGATGCCAAAATCCACAGAAAATAGTGATGACATGATGCTGATCATGCCCTTATTTCAACAAAGAATAATAAGGGCAGACATTAGACAAGCATTAGAGTTGGAAACTGTTTCAACTACAAATACTTGAGCCTTTTACCCCATTTTGAGGTTAGCACTGATAAGAAGAGGTTGTAGATGTACTGTACATGAAGTCAAATGTAAAATCTCAGACGGTTCCTCACTGAAAACCAGGCTTAGTGTGCTGAAAGCTTACGCAAAATCCCCAGTTTGTGGTTGGCAGTGTTAATGTTGGAACCCGGCACTTCTTTGCAATATAATATGTTGATGAGAGAGGGAACGCTCCAAGTGTCTGCTTCATAACCCGCATTGCCACTGTAGCCTTTGGAAAAAGGGAAGGCAGCCCTTCAGATGGCATGTCTGTTGACACTGCTCTCTCACTTCATGCTCGTCTAATCCAGGTGATGTGAGCCTCGCATCCTGACTTTCTTCTTTCCATAAAACTGTCAAGGTTTGTTGACTTTATTCTTGTGCGGCACCAGCTAACTGACACATTGATGGCTTTGCAGAAAGGCTGAAAAATGAGCTGAGGTTTTGATGGGTGAGGAAAAGCAGCAGCTCTCCCTCACTCTCATCATCCTTGCTGGTGAGAAAAGGGTGGGGGGTTGGGGGGTTAGGGGATGAGGAAGGCATATTTAAGCAGATCAGCTGGAACGAGCTGAATGTGAACAGCATCACCTGAGAGGGATTATGGTGAGCCAAGTCTTGACCTGAGCCCGAGCTCTGGCAACGCAACTCTTGTCTTTTTGTTCTTTCTCAGGCTCCTCCATTAACTCTTTGACTGCCAAAAACGTTAAATAACGTTTAGTAAAATCCTATGGAGGAGTGCCAAAGACGTTAAAAGACGTTTGTTTCAAAACAGAGGTGAAACTAACCATTTTCTATTGTTGATTACTCAAAAACGGAATAAGGTAGAAACAAACTTTTTTTTCTGATGAAAGATGAGAGTCCAATCTTTCATTTGGTAGTATGTGTGTTTCCATAGTCAAAACACAACATTTTCTGTGGACTTTGAAAGATCAGTCAAAAGATCAGTCAAAATGCTTAAATCGGCTGGCACCCACGGCATCCTTTTTCTGAAAACGTCTGGCAGTCAAAGAGTTAATCCAAATGTGTATGCGTGTGTAAGTGAGTGAAGGAAGCAGTTGTGGAAAAACTGACAAATATAAGGACATCTTGCAGGTGCATGTTCTTGGTGCTCGAATCAGCGTATCAAGGCCAGAACAATGCTACACACTCTTCCTAACAAGCAGCCTATTTACCTTCCCTCGACGCCTCCTCACTCATTAGGCAACGATGACCACGGCCTATCTTGTGGATTATCTCAGTCGATATGACGGACAATGAATCACTTTTGCGTCATATTGATAAATCACATTAGTCTGACCCTGCCTCCGAACTCTGTCAAAAGACTAGCTCCTTGTTTGACCTACTAACCCGCACATGTCGACCTTGTCTGTAGCGTCAGCTCCTGCTTGGAGTCGCAGCGTATCAGATGAAACTGGTGAAAGGCTCCTCAGTGAGTGAATGCCATACTACACTGCTGAAAGTCCCGGCAGAGGCCAAAGTATGCCGTAGCGTGATCTATCCATGACACAGATTCTTTAAGGCCAGTTAAATTGCTAGTTGTAGTTATCCATTGTGCCAGTCTTCTCATGGATATAGTTATGTCTAATCGAATTAAATGGACAATGTACATATTCATATTGACCTTTCGCACGTGACGTCACAGTCCTCATGGGAACGCCTCCTCCAGGACGCTGGACCGCAAAAGGGCCACTTGCCTGTATTGTAACCATAGAATCTCATACAGCGTAAAGTCCTTTATCTAATGGATTATTTTATAAAATGGTCATATCTTGCTGTGCCGTCGGTTGTACAGACAGACAAAGGAGTAAACCAAATGTTGCTTTTTATCGCATACCTACTAATGAAGACAAAAGACGTTGATTGATAGCAGCAATCAAAAGAAAGGACTGGCAGCCCACAAAGTATTCACGCATTTGCAGCGATCATTTTTTGCGAGGTTAGTAGATAAATGTTGTAATTAGTAGATAAATGTTCATACATTTTACTAGTAAACGTACACTCTAACAAAGATTTTACCAGAGGTGTCGAATTGCGTGTTTCAAATCACATTAACGAGCCAGACAGTTAGCGTCCACTCCATTTACTTTACAAGAGCATCTCACAGGCCGGATTAAACCCCTTTGCAGGCCCGATCCAGCCCGCGGGCCGTATGCTTGATAGCTCTTTTATCCTATGGAAGGCTTTGCCTCTCTTACGTAGCTAAAAAAAATAACCACAATATTAGAAAGACCTTTACTTATGATGCAGTGCAGTTCGACACCACTGTGAAGTGCAACCACCATCATAAACAATTGTTTAATTATTATTATTTTTTCTTCCGACGTCAATCGAAATGGGCCGACAACATTAGTATTTTGGTATTATTTTTCCATTTTAAGGGATACCACTTTTTCAGCGCAAAACCAGTACAAGTATTCACTCTTTGAGTAGTCACCGATACCGATTTCCAATACCTCTAGTACTTTTGATATACAATTTCATTTACCACAATGACATAAATTGTGAACAAAGATCTGTCTTTCTGACGCAGATAATAATTCAGCGATTTGTCTAACTGCCATAGTTTAGTGGCAACTACTGCTCATCAGGACTAACTTGATGCTAGATATTCTTTTCTTGAAGTATCTGTGGCTGGTATCGGCAGCCTCCTTGAGTACCGATACCATAATATAAGACAGATATTGACACTGATAGCGATACCTGGTGTGGATTTCATTGGATTGTTCAGATATACTTATTGTGATGTCCCACGAGTGTATATGAAAAACAGTTCATGGTAGTTGTCTTTATTTCCTTTTTGGGGAGGGCGGAGGAGGTACACAACAGGATCTTCTCTTCCACTCTCAATCATTATCATGACAGGATCTCATATGCTGGCTAAGCTGAATGCCAAACAGATGTTTGTGTTTTAAATGACATTTTACCACAGTGTAGAACCAGATTTTTCGGAAATCTGAAATGAAATGAACGTATTATGCAAAAGTTTATGTGGCCCACATATCAATGTGGCTAGTGGAAAATCTGTAACTGCAGAAAAGAAGTTCAATGTCCCTGTTGAATGCAAGGAAGATTTGCTTTCTTACCTACTGTGTACTTGTTCCCTCAAGTGCTCTCTTGAGGCAATTACACCTCAATATGTTTCCTCATAAAGCTACTAAGTATGACCAGCCAATTTGGTCCCAATGTCTCAAGTTTATTGGGCTGTAAAATTTCTAATGCGTGGATCATTACTAACACATAAAATAACAACACAAAAGATGTATTTTTGAAAAAAATGACTCATACAAGGGTTTCACAGGTAGGAGAGCTGCCCAAAGCCCTCAGGCTTGGAGTAAAAGCCACTTCCAGACTACTTTCCTCTCACATGACTAATACACAACTCGAAAAGAATTCAGGGACGAGCTGTGTAAAGGTAATGACGCGGATACAATAGGTTGCCATTGTGTTTCCCCACTATTAATTTGATCATGGGAAATGTTTAAATCGTCTTATTTCCACCATGTTGCTGTTTTCTAAATACACACCTGGACCTAACTAAGAACATAAATACATTTGTTTTCTAGCCAAGACAACTGTGTGTTAAGATAACAACTTTGTTTTACAGGAAACAATGAGATGCAGCTGTAGCCTGGCTCGTATGCGCAGCAGAAAAATTATTGCCAATTAGGAGTTTATTAATAGTTGCCTGACAAGCCTAGGAAGGAACAACCATATATGGGCAAGGTTTCAGTTACATGTACTTATTTATACTCAACAAAGAATTAATGCCGCCGTTTTGTTTTTTCTCCCATTTTTTTTATGAGATGAACCCAAAGTTAGGCATACAAAGTAGTTTGTTGAGTATACAAAATGAGAACTATTCAATAATTTTCAGCAAAAACTGGCTGAGCTGAAATACTTCCTGTTTTCGTTGGAACTTGATAGTGTGCTGGCATCTAGTGGTCGACAATGGAATTACATCCCAAATAAATGAATGGCACAACAAAATAGTGTTAAACTGTACAAAAAAAAATCCGCAAAAATAACGGGACTGTGATATGGCGTTCGGAGTAACTGTGTATATTAGTCTAGATAGTTGCCTATACAGTATGTGCTCTGTGATTGACTGATGGCCAGTGCAGAATTTACCCAGCAGGGATAGACTCCAGTTATCTGTGACACTAGGGCAAGCAATATAGAAATTGATTGATGTAAGGTATTATTGTGGGGACTGTGAAGATGCTCTTCTGTAACGTTTTGTGTCTTTTTGGCTACTTGTAAAGTTGGAGATGTCATCATTTCCTGCCAATTGGATATGATTGCTCTTGAAGAGGGAATCTACTGAATTTTCCGTATTTCCCTTCCATTAGTTGATTTCAAATCACTGCCATGCTAGTCAATCGATGATCACTTTGACTGACTGAAATTACAGAGAAATTGTATAAAATGAATACTAAATGTATTAACAGTAAACACCAATTCCTGTCATGACTACCCCAAAAAACTAAATGTTTGTATTTGCATATATTAATAAACCATAAATATACCACAGACTATGATCCCCAAATTAACCTCATACCGTATCCCAACATAAAAAATAAATGGGTTTACAATTGATTTGATTTTGAGAATAAAACTTTACCAGAAGTATGCATGTACATCAGTGCAATTATTTTTTGTTACACACCCCAGGAAGAAGGGGAAAAAATAAAAAATAACAAAAATAAATTGTTCTCCAGTGTTATTGAAAGCATGTAGAAAATGTAATCAAATAGAAGCGAATCGCTGCGTATGTTCCACAGAAACAAAACCCCATCAATCCTGTAGGTGAATTTGTGAGTAACGATTTTGAATCGTGAAAAGCCAGTGGTTCACTGTATCTAATGACCATGTCACCTTGATCCACTCTCCAAATGCGGTGCATGAAATCTACTGTTGTTTGCCATATCATTATATTGTGTTCTTCCGTGTGCATGCAGATATAACTACCCATTTCTCATCGATCTGCAAGACACAGTAATTCTAAACGTCATGCGGCCACTTGAGACAGTGTGCGGAAACACACTTTGGCACTATGTGCAAGAATAATATCAGTTGTGTGGCTTCTGCCCTAAAAACAGTGAGCAATGGGATCATGTTTGCTAAGCCCTGTGCCCACCTCCCTAACACTTGACAGATGGACATGACTCCCTTTTGCCTCCATCTCCCTGCCTTTATGGAATCTCTAATTATGCAGACACACCACATCAAAATACAGCTCAGCATGCAATGCTTTTGTTATTGAGAGGAAATAAGTCAGATGCATTAAAGCTTTTCTCTGCAGAGCTTGCCTGTAATTTTGTGAACCAAATATTGCTATTAAGAAAAGATAAGGGTGGTTTCAGTAAGCCCGACTCCTGCCCACTCACTGTCTGATGTTGTAGGTCCGCATGTGGAGCTGTGACAAATCTGTATAATTAAGTGACGCAATAAACAGTTTCTATCTGTGTGGCTTACTAGTGGTGTGAGTTTTAATTAATCTATCTGCTGGAAGGGATAAATGAAAAAAAATTGCGGTGTCAGACAATAATTTTTTAAAATTGTGATTAATGGTTTGTCTTCAATAGCTCGCAGATTTTATATCTGTTCTAAATGAGCAATAAAATGTACAATAATCCCCCACCCCCTCCATAAATTTTCATACTCTTGTTAACATAAAAGTGTGTGTGTGTGTGTGTGTGTGGGGGGGGGGGGGGGGGTTAAACTAATAGAAATATGGCTGCATCTTTTAGTCATTGACACAGTAATTTCATAATAATTCATAAAATTGAGTTAAAATTAAAAAGATGCACTGTACTGTAATAAACGAGTGTGATATTGATTTGTGTTGAGGTCGTTTTTCTACCACTAGATGGTATAATTGCATTTGTAAGACATTGGTGACATTTTTGTTGCATCTAATCTTTAACATGAAGTAACTAGAGACATTCTGCCCTTTTTTTAAAAAATATTAAAATACAACTTGACCCCAGTCTCCACAAATATTCGCATTATTATTACATTTATTACTGTAAATTTTGACGTAGATGTGTCTGCTGCTTTGCGACTGGAATTCCCCCAATGCAGGCTTTCCAAGTAAGGGGTGGTAATTATTTGCGTGTTTAAAAAAAAATAGTGGTGTTAAAGGAATTTTAAATTAACTCAAAATGACCGCACTAAATTTGACACTCCTATTATTAATAATAATAATAATAATAAGATATTAATAATATTAATAATAATAATAATGATAATAATAATGATATTAATAATGATAATGATGATAATAATAATAATAATAATAATAATAATACAGACTCACCAGGATGCTCCAGTTAGGGACTGGATGCAGCCTCTATTGAGTCTACGTTATGATTATGACTGAGTTTGAGGTTATTGTTGTAATGGCACCTTCGGACTATATGAATGACTCGTTGGTACAGGAGCAATGAATGAAATAGTGGGAGAGGTTTCAACGTCTATTCCAGCTCTGTTCTTAAAGCTCTTGTGCCTTGTGTTGTGAAGAGGCTGTCTGCGGAGCGCAGAAGCACCCGGCATGTTTCTAATCAGGATTCAGGCTGGGAGTCATTACTGGGCCTTGATGCTGAGCTCATTGTCTCTCAGAGAGTAAGTGGGGGTAGGCGAGTAACAGAAAGGGGAAACGTAGCGTGCTTGTCAGATGTAAAGAGGTCTTGGAGGGTCATTTGCTTTAAGTGGTCGGAATAAAAGGCGCGTTGGGAACGCAGAATATTATGCAAAGGCTGTAGCACAGTGGGAGAGTCAATATATGAGACATGCATCATTCTGTTGAATGCACAGACCAGCATCAAACTCAAGGCCTATAGACCAGATCTTTACCACCACAGCATTTTATGTGGCATGCTAATCATGTGCGTCTATTTCATATCTCTTGCTAAAAATGGAGACCAAAATTCCAAATTGTCTTCACTTTTAATTACGATTAGATATCATAAGCATTCTGTTTGTGGTTGAACACGCAGTTTTCCTTGACTTCTGATTCCAAAAATAGTCACCAATCAATTTGATGTGTACATGTAATATTATGAGTTGATAGTATATTTATATGCTTTCTCAGTCATAACAGACCAATTACAATGTCCTGGTTTTAGAATGTCATCCACCAAGGTTGTTGGATCAATAATGTAATGAAAGTGAACAAAGTGAGTCTGCTAAAGCAACTTGCCTGTAAATGCTTGGTTTCTACGGCCCCTACTTAGAAAATGTCTTTCAGTGTAGTGAATATATTACATGGTGCATATTGTCCTTTTTCTACCTGACCAGATTTCCTCATAATCACAGCTATGAGTTCAGCTATAAGCCAAAAGCAGTCGACTGCTTGAAGAAAAAAAAAAAAAGTACTTTATATTAGCAGGAGATCAGGTGACTGACAACTTGTCACGAGAGTTGTCCCTCGAACTGGCAGGATTGTCATTTAACTTGCGTCTATTATTTTGGACGTCTGTTATTAGCACACACAAAAAGTGCCAATGAACTCACTGTCAGCTGGAAACCAAACAGATCACAACCATCTGGTAAACATAAAATGGGTGAGTGGAGTTGGGTGAAAAGATTTTTTAGGTAGCCAGAAACTCGAATCAAACCAAAGTTATTTTAAGGTATAATATATTAGATACATCTGTATGTCAAGGACTGTTTATATAATCCTGAATAATGGCCACAAAAAAACAAAACAAAAATGACTGTGAAGTGCACAATTGAAATAAGCAATAACCTCATGGCAAACTAAAGGAAACAACTGAGGAGATCGGATGACTTAATTGATACATCATGTCCACGTGTCCGCTCATGTTTTGCTCACCTCACCTTTGTTTTCCATTAAAAGAGCCTCAGTATCTGTCACTAGCTAATCCCTCAAGATGAGATTCACACATGGGTGGGAGGGGGGCTGATCTTTGAAGTAGTTCTGCAGCACAGCCTTAACACCAATTTATGACGCTAAATATTTACTTCTTAAATTTCAATGATATCATCTCACTGCATAGTTGTTACTGGCCAGCATGTGTTCATTGTTGTTGTCCTTGTGAATGTAACCATCAGCTATGGATAAAAGTGTGTTTAAAACGGTGACAAAAGCTTTCTTACATTTGATGAACTGAAAATAACTGAAAATGACGTATTAAGTAACTGTCTTATTATTTTATTTGGATTGGGGCCAGCTTGCACAAGCAGCAATCCTGGTTAAGTAAACAGCTGTTAGCAGCAAGAGTTACATGGCTTGGTTATCTTCAGAGAGCAGTCACATAGTTTACATGTTTACTGGCTAATTACTTTCTAACTGGGTACTACTTTGTTGTGGTAATAGACAGGAGTGAAGTGCAGCTGACAATATGGGGCTGGTTAGCTAGTGCGTGCGTGGATCCATATGCATGAGTAGCGGAGACTGTCTACTCTTATGTTTGATGATGTGAGAATAATCTGCTGTGGTCTGAAGGCACAAGAGGGGCACAATTTGTATCCGATTCTGTTAGAGCTTTGTAAAAAAAAAATAAAAATGCACTGAGTCACCTCATGCAAGACAGACATAAAGGGCTCTATTTTCATAGATGGTGCAGCTGCACTTGAATGTAAAAACTAGCGCATCTTCATCATCTCTCTGCACCATGCTGGGTGTGTTCGCATCTAGAGGACTTTTTCTTTGACATGAGCCCGGCACATGTGACATTTTGGTGGCAGAAGTTCCTGGAACCATGTCTAAATTTTGGGGCATGTAAATCAAAGGTGATTATGGTGAATTTTATCGGCGGCAAACAGGTTCTCAATGTTTAACCCGCCGCCATGTAAATTTTGTCAGCGCTTCACACTAGTCTTGTACTGAGTATGACGATATAGCTCAAAACTCTTCCAATTCTTTTTTATCGTTCCGGCCACTTTAATCCACATTTAACTCATTTGCTCCCAAAAGCGTATACATACGGTCCATTTGAAATGTTTTAAGTGTCCCAAGGACGTATTTATACGTTTTTATGTTTTTATTTATTTATTTATGCTAGAGCATACAGAAGGCTTTGATGCAGCCTCTGAATTGCAGAAATGGAGAATAAATGGTAGTTATTACAAATACGGCCAGCACGTGGTATTAGAGCAAAATAGATCAACCAGGGCCATGTTGAAATAAGCTCATTTACCCACAGTTCTAAACAGATTTGTGAATAATGATGAAATTGAGCTACATTCTAATGCTAATTACTGCAAAACGAAAACAGAAAGAAATATAGTTTTTTTTTCCTGATGAAAGAAGAAAATCTAATTTTATTTTGGT
This sequence comes from Vanacampus margaritifer, assembly GCF_051991255.1. NCBI lineage: Eukaryota > Metazoa > Chordata > Actinopteri > Syngnathiformes > Syngnathidae > Vanacampus > Vanacampus margaritifer. The sequence goes on along the minus strand of NC_135440.1, from coordinate 7,166,692 downwards.
AGGTTCCATGTTTTTATAGCAATAGAACACAATATTCTGTGGGCCATGCAAAATCAGTCAAATTCCTGTAAAATTGAAATTAAAATGAACTGAAATTAAAATTAATAGCTCAACAGCTTTTTTTCTTGCTTTTTTGTGTGTGTTTCAAACATCTGTCCCACCCAAAACATTCTAAACTGATTTTTAATGCTAAAATGTTTTAATTAGGGGTGTCAAAATCAGTGCATTAATTTTGAGTTAATTTAAAGTTCCTTTAACGCCACACATTTTTTAAACGCGCGAATAATGACCGCCTTTTACTTGGAAAGCCTATACTGGAGGAATTCCAGTCGCAACACAACAGACACGTCAAAATTTGACAGTAATAAATTTGATAATAATGCATATATTTGTCGAGACTGGGGTCAAGTTGCATTTAACAATTTTAAAAATATACAGAATTTTACAAGTTACTTCATGTTAAAGAGTATCAGTGGTGGGCAAACCTGGTCCTCGAGGGCCGGAGTCCTGCAAGTTTTGGATGTTTCCCTGCTCCGCAGCTGATTTCAATCAACAGGATCATTATCAGGCCTATGCAGAGCTTGCTAATGATCTGATCATATAGCAGCTGGTTGGGAACATCCAAAACCTGCAGGACACCAGCCATCCAGTTTACTCACCCTTGGATTAGATAGCTTTTAATATGAAAAGAAAAATGCACTGAGCTGTCACCAATGTCTTACAAATGCAATTATGCCATCTAGTGGCAGAAAAATGACCTCACAAATCAATATCACACTTGTTTTTACAGTACAGTACATCTTTTTAATTTTAACTTAATTTTAAGAGTATGAAAACTTAAAAAAAATATTTTATTGTACATTTATAACAGATATAAAATTTGCGATTAATCACGAGTTAACTATTGAAGTCCTGCGACTAATTACGCTTACAAATTTTGATCACCACTAGTTTGAATGTTTTCAGTTTAGTACGTTTTTGTTATACAATATTGTGCATTGTGTTGCAACATCTTGCTTCCCAGAAAATACTGTATATATTGCTTAAATGTCACATTATTGGACATTCTTACAAGAACATAGTGTGCCTGCACACACCTTATGACACTTAAACTGAAATATTTACTGTGGCAGCGCTTTACATTTATACACCCAGAATCACAGTACAGTACTTTTTCTGAAATAAAATTAACTTTGCATGCCATTGTTTTCATTTTGCTTGAGGTGATACATTTGAATTTTTTTGGACATTTCAGCCTCATGGCATTCATCCTAAGAGTCTATTCCCACATGGCACAGATGAAAACACACACACACACACACTGTGCTTAAAGTGCCAACACAATTCATTTGCTGGTACAATGCCCGGGGAGGGTAGTGCCAGCCATTAAGGAGCAGTTTTGTGGTGATGAAATAACAGTGAAGCCAGATGACAGAGCACCAGGCACCTGCTTGATGTCTGGATACAATTTATCTGTTTATCACAAGTGTTAAAGGAGATGTTCATGAGTGGTTTAAGTCATAAGTTTGCATTACTACTTAATATGACCAGTCATGAATTAAGTAACCAGAAGTGATAATTAAGTAAAAGTACACATACTTTAATATGAAATAACATGTTTATGCTATATACTGTTGTGATTGAAAGTTTGCATATCTTTGAGGTATATACATTTATGAGCTCAACTGTAAATGTACAAAAGCTAAACGTCACTGGATCACACAAAAATGCCATGAATCATCACCAAAATTCACATGCACATCTCTACTCACGTCAACACCAACCTCCAAAAATATCAAAGCAATTGCCATACTATTTTGGATTTTATTAGCATTTAGCCTTTTTCTCACCATGCAGTGCTCTCATAAGTAAGTATCCCCCCAGGGACAACCTGCTTAGTGAATGTCTCTGGCAACAGAAGCCCAGTAAAGAGAAGGAGCCAGATGGGCTGCCATGGAATGACAAGTTCCCTGCATGGCAGGTACCACAAGCAAATTGAAGAAGTTGCTGACATTGAAAAAACATAAAAGGTTGGACTGAATAACAGCACGGTGGCACTAATCATGTCAATAGGACAGGCCTTAAAAATAAGGTCAACAGAGACAAGGGTCTATCAAACAACACTAGACCCCAGGTACAGGCTGTGCAAATAAGCTCCATAGACAATGCAGGACATCACAACAGGGTGTAAGATGTTGGCAGGCATGGCATATATGGAGTACCACGACCAGGTAACAGGAATAGTGTACCAGAACATCTGTAACAATTATGGACTGGAGGTCCAAGAACTACAGCATTCATGGCAGCCTACACAACGAGGCCGGAATCCCGTAAGACTTCAACATTCAGACTGACAAACTAGTGATGCCTAACCAGACCTGCATGGTGGTGATGGAAAAAGCTCAGGCTCCGCCCCTGATCTTAAGGGAAAAAAAAACCACTTTGTTATGAATGATCTTGTATAGATGTTAGAGTCATCTCTGCTTTTGGGTGCGATAACTAAGACTTTGATGTAAAGTTTTTTTTTAGCAGGCACCATGTGTGAAAATGAGACTGAGACATTGCCATTGGTCCCCTGTGGTGTGCTCCGCTTTTGACCCTTGCTGATCACCTCAGATTTCCCTCCTGGCCTTGGTGGGAGAGGCGGGGTGTTAGGTTGTATCTTGTTAAAAGGTTAATGAGGTAAAAGTTTGCAGAGGCCATCATGTTGAGCCTTGTTGCCATCTGTGTTACAGAAGAAGGTTGTTGACAAAAAGAATATGTTGTGGTGATTGTGTTTAGGTTGTTGTTTTGGTTTTGCCTTCATTTGCATTTATTTTCATGATTTCTGCATAAAATAAATTTCACTGAAGTCAACATATCTTTACTTATAAAGCACTTAAAAGCAATACAATTTGAGATCAAGCAAATAACAACAACAAAGCCAAAGAATAAAAAATGGGTTTTAAGAGGCGTTTTGAATGTAAGCATATAGTATGGAATTGAAACAAAACACATCAGAACACAAGTACAGTATTTAACTTTATAATGAAATAATGATGGAAACATCTTGAAATCAGCAACATAAGATGTTTAGATTATGTCATTAAAAAAACTTTACTATATTAACTCATTTGCTCCCCAAAACGTATGAAATGTTGTATTTCAAATGTTGCAGAGGTCCCAAAAACATATATATGTATATATATAATGCTAGAGCATACAGAAGGCTTTGATGCAACCTTTGACTTGAAGAGGTCGCTTAAAGCAATGGTAGTTATCACAAAAAATGGCCAGCAGTTGGCAGCAGAGTCTAAGAAATCAACCAGGGCCATGCTGTTTTCAACAATTTTGTGAATAATGATTAAATTTAGCTATATTCTAATGCTAATTGCTGCAAAATAGAAACCGATAAAAACATACTTTTTTTTCCTGATGAAAGAAGATACTCTAATCTTCCTTTTGGGAGGTTCCATGTTTTTATAGCAATAGAACACAACATTCTGTGGGTCTTGCAAAATCAGTCAAAATCCAGTAAAACAGCCGGGAGCGAATAGGGTTATTTCATTAAAAATGGCTAAGAACGAATTAGTTAAATAATGTTTTGGTGTTCTTTTTGCTTCTTCATTACTCAGTTACTTTTGTACAGAAATATTTCAGACATTTTTCTTCCCGTCCGGTGATATGATTGATGGTCCATGAAACGATTTGTTATTCAATGGATTTGGCTTCTTCTACTGGCACAGACAATCAGTAAGAAACCATAAAACACTTTTAAGATACTTTTTTGTTTTTTTGTTTTATGATTCACAATCTGATTTTGTGAGTCACCTGGTCAAAAGACATATATCTCCCATCTGGAGCTTTGCCTTTTTGGCATGTAGGAAAGATCCACATCCAACACCTTTTAGTTGTCAGATGGGAGGGTGGGGGTGCGTTTTGTCAACATGATGACAAATGGTACAGAGAGTGTGATCAGCACTTTGGGTGAGAAAGACATCAAGGCTACATGGAGTGCAAATATTCCCAGCATGCCCATCAATTTACTGATCCTCTCCTGTGATGTACTCATTGTTGTCCAACGTTGAAGCAAATCCACAGAAAAGACACATTCAACTGTGTGAATGAGTGAGTTACTAGATATAGAGCATGTTGAGCTACAGGTGTGAAAATTAGGTGTGAGTTTTATGTGTTGTGAATTACCAACATGTGGCCTAATCAGAGCCACTCCACCCACCTATTTCTTTTCTCTCCTGTGAAGGGAAACACATTTCTCTCACAGCTTGAGCAGATTTCGGAGAGCATGCTGGATGTAATGAAATATTTAAAACTCCAAACTCCTCCTACTTCTTTTGGATCCATTTATTTACCAGAGCCATTCATTTGTTACTGATACGAGAGTTTTGTTTGTGGAAGCAAAGCCAGATCACTCACCTGTGTTTACTTTGCTGTCTTCTCCAAAGGAATTCAGATTTATCCACGGTTTTCAGGGATTACATGCTTGTAAAAAATTAAAATGTTCAAAAATGTTTGTAGATTTGTGATAATACGTCGAGACTGTACATAATCTCTTATTTTTTTATGGTAATTTAGAACCTTTCAGAAGCCTGGCCAGTACAAAGTAAATACAATGTGCCAGGAAACAATTTCTGATTTTTCTAAAAGTATAAAAACAAGCGTATCCTTAAATCTCAAAAGCTATTCTTGCAAATTTATGCTATACTGTATTCAATAGACTAGAGAAAGCCTTTATTAGTCATACAATGGGGAAATTCTGGATTTTTGTTAATAATTTTGTTTTCTGGCATGTTCTAACCCCATTGATTCTTAATTCATTCAGGACGTTTTAGGTTTCCAACTTTGTGGAACACTTTTGGGGAAGAACATTTTTTGTTGCAGCATCAGAATGAGGTTAAGATAAGAGTGGAAGAATTTGCAAGCCCTGACCTCAATCTCATGAAACATCAATCGGACAGATTGAAAGATATTTTATATCATTAATATTAGATTGGTGTGACTGGGATAAAAGTCTTCAGGTCCAAAGTTCTTTAGTCCATTTAGGTTTCTGATTTTTTTTGTTCATGGATATCATAAAGCAACATCATCTACTTGTACTATAAAACAAGCCCCCCCCGCCCCCCCCCAAAAAAAATAATAAAAATAAATAAATAAATAATAATAATAAAAATACATAAATACTCAAACATGATTTATGATGAAAACTCAAGTTTAAGTTTTGCATGTTCTGGGAAGAGTATATGCAAATCTATTAATTTGGCACACACAATGTGCAAATAATAATCAAACATAAGAAAATTGAAATAGTGAATTTAGCATCTTTCTAATACCGCGTCTGAAAGGCATGTGCCAATGGCAACGCTGTGCGTAAACATGACGTTGAGGCACGGGCAAAATGAGAGGCGACGGAGAGAACAATTTTTTTTTATTACTTGTGTAAACATTCATGAAATGCCAGAAACAAAAAATAATACGAGATATCTATTCATCAATGGAATTTTGGAGCTTCTGAATAATTTCCACCATTCATTCATTCATTTATTCAAGAGCTGGTTGTATTTGGGCCATTGTGGCAATTGATGTTGTCCTCTGCCAGAGCAGGTTTTTTTGTTGCGCTATCCTCAAATTTAAATGCACTGTTACACAAAATGGGCAGATACTGCACAACTGATTGCCCCGCACTTAGTGTGAGTTAAATCAAACAAAGCATCTGTTTTGTGGTTGCTGGCATCACCAAAATTCTCGGAGTGATAGATTTGTGTAACTCAGAAATATGCTTGCTTGCCCTTCCTACTAACACATCCAATCACATTGCTTCTAAACTTAATTTTACACTTAGTGACAACCATCAGAGCTACTGTTACCTAAAGCGCAAAACCCTGCTTTCAAAACGGCAGTCGACACCACTTTTACACCTGCTGCCGACAGTGTGAGCAATCTGTTTGAGTGAGTGAACATGCAATTTAACACCCCCTATTTGGGATACGTGTACATGAGGCCTTAATCTTTGCTGTGCTAGATAAATGAAGTTGCACATCAAATTTAATTTCCTGACAAATTTTGCAAACACCTACTGCACACAGCTGAACTAATCATTTCCAAATGTAGCTTTCATGAGCTCTGGACTCGCCTAAAGGTGTTTTGGACACATTTCCACATTGAGTCATAATAAAAAATTTCATACAGCAATAACTTAGGTTTGAAATGTATCATCTTTATTGACGAAAATGTGTTTTTTGTATTGACTCAATAGCTGATTTATAGGTCCAGTGGGGTTTCAACTGGGGCAAATCACTGTAACATCTGTTTTATTTTCTATACAAAAGATTGAATAAAGATGTATGGGCAAGAGAAGGGAAGAGTTGGCAAGAGGCAAACCACATGTTTGCTTCTACCCAGAGAGAGACAGTCTGCCATCATAAGTCATCAGATAACTCCTACTGTGCTTCACTTCTTCTGTGTCAGTGTCATAAAGTGCTCCTACACCTGCTCTGTCCAAACACAATATATGTAGTGCATATCACTATTGCATGGATGAAAAGCACTTGCCGACTGATGGCATGTGCCTCTTGACAGGAAGCTGTCGTAAAACAAAAGATGAATGAAAAAGAAGACAATCTGGGCTAATGGCATTTACAGGTAGTTTGGCTTTAAAACCTTATGTCACAAATTGCAAAATTCAACCATACTTTTGTTAGTAGTTTTAAAGATTGAAATTTTCTTTTCGCATGCTTGGATGGTTTTGGTCAAGAATAGCAATACAATAATCTTATGTTTAGGTCAGCAAGGTCACCTTTTGTGGGGGTAATTTTCCTCTAACATCAGCAGCCCCAGATGTGGTTTGACCTCGGATATAGGATTATAAATTATATTCCATCATTACACTAAAACGACGCCAATGAACTAACCTCAGGTCTTCACTTTGAACTGGACCGAGTACATGGTGGAGCCACATGAGTGGAGATAGACAAATGTCTAAGTGCAAAATATGTTTTCAGATTGATGACGATTTAGAAATGCAGTCCGACAGCTGTAATCTGAAGGAAAATGTACAGGTGACAAGTCCTAAAACTTAAACAATTTTTGATGGAATTTACATTTTAACATAGGGAATTGCTCAAAGTCAGTTGAGTAAACCACTACACTCCCAGCAGGTCTTTTACATCTATCCAAATTGTAACATCTGTGTGATTGGTAACAACCTGAAGAATAAAAGCAACCAACTTCCCGTGAGCTTCTGTTATAACACGCTCTATAAATTGTAATTTAGCCCACATTTTGCAGTTGTGTGCCTGTTTTAGCACTGACTGACTGCTTTTTCTCAAGCCTCACCCACTGGAGAATAGGACTCTGTTGGCCTGGCTAATATTTCTGACACCAAACGTGTTTTCTCAGTTTAATCCTGCTAAATTACTATGCGCAGCAGAGCAGACCGAAATTATAAACATGTGCTTACAATATGATCAGTTAAAAAGTAAACAAGGGGAAAAGCCTTAGACCAAAGAACCAGACTATTTCCAGCTGGAAAATGGTCCGACATTTTTTTTGCTATGTTGGAAAATACATTTGCCTTCATCACACTTTCTCAATCCTATACCTGCTTTTTTTTCCACCATTTTTTTTTTAAACTTTGTGTAATTTTTAGTGGCTGCTGCCAGTTTATTGACTTTTTCTGCATGATAAGTTTGTATGTTGTTAATGTTTGCTTTGGTTTCATGGAAACAATGTTATTTTCGTTAATGAAAACTAATGAAAAAACGGAAAAAAATAATAATAAATTGTCGCTTTTTGAAATCAAAAACTAACTGAAACTACATTTTATGTTTACAAAACTAATGTAAAACTAAAGATAATTATAGCGAAAATGTCCTTCGTTTTTGTCTTTGGTAATTAATTTAATACATGAGACTTTGTGGATGATTTTAAATGTGATCTTAAGTATTTTTTATTTCGATATGAACCGGAATAAAGACGTTTGAAAGTGTGTCACACAGAAGTGATGTCATCTAGCAGCAGCCAATAGAAAAGCACCTTCAGATGACGTCGCTCCTTGGCGACAAATTTGCCTGCTTGACTTTTGGCTCTAATGGCTCGGCTCGCCTGCTTTTTCATGTAACTCAACCGAAATGCAACGCTAAGTAAGAAATCATTCCTTTTACCATCGTTTTTATTAAATATTGCGTACAAATAATAGACATAAAAAAAAGAAAACAAATACTGAAATTGACTAAAACTAAACTAAAACTAAGCTTAAAAAAAAACAACCTAATAAAAACTACCACAAATTTAATAAAAAATAACTAAAATAAAAATTCCAAAACTATAATAACCCTGGATGGGAGGAGCGCTCTCATTTTCTTCTAAAGTTGAGCACCCGTGAACTTCGTTTATGCAAGGTGGCCATATTTTGATTTCCAAAAAATGACACTGCCAAGCCTCAAGATACTTCAATGATACTCAGTTTACTCAAAGATACCAAACATTATAAATATTTTAATGTATGCCTTCTCTGTATGTGTAGAAAATAAAATACAATAATATAACTCTCTTTTGAAGTCTTACTTGACAAATGAAGTAATAATGACATAATGCTGTACAATTTAGGGATCGAACTGCGACAGGGTATCGCAGAGCACTACCATTGAGCTAAAATTCTGGGCTACGGGCATAGCTCAGCACCTTATTTGAACGCTCAGGAAGTGAAGTTTTACTAACAGTTGACCTACTTTTTTCTTTGAAGAAAAAAACCTTAAAAACGTTCAACTTTTGATATATAACAATAAACATGCACACAAAACTCACCTTTTATCCCCTCTAAAACTCTTGTGATGGATTTGGGAACAGTTGGGCACTCCTGATCTAACTATGTCTTCAAAAAATACAGCTTTAACAAAATATTTCTTCCTATCTTTTCACTGCAATAATACACACAATAATAATCTCTGATATTTTCATGAGTTTATAACCCCCAGCCTCCATGCAAAAATTAGCAATTTCCGAGCTTTTTTCATTGGTCAAAAAAAACTGTGATTTTGAACGATTCATTTTCTCATTAAAGCAACACTAAGGAACTTTCAGTTCATGTTGATTACGGCGCTGCCATATGGACAAAAGCGGTAATGTTATGCCTGAAAGAAGACCTAATTTCACATGAGAACAAGTGCATTGCGTCGTTTTTTGAGCTCATGACATCGAGCGTCGACATTCAAATTGACTTCTATCTTTGTAACAAATGGGAAAAGGGATGTATGCCATAAAGCAGTCAGCACATTTGTAGTTTTTTCTTTAGTAATACCATCCTCCTCAAAGTTGTTTAGTGCCAATAAAAATGATACCGACCCCTCAGGCCAAGGCAAAGCTACCATTCAACTAGTTTTAAGTCGATGTTTCATCAGAAGAGTTATGAAAATAATTTATTAAGGTCGAAAAGTTCCTAAGTGCTACTTTAATATGAAAAGTATTCAATATGTAAATACATTTTGCTCGATTGGGTCCGTGTTCTCCTTTTGCGATATAGGAAACAGTTTTCTTCTGATTGTTTAGTTCCCGTAATGATTAGTTAATTAGTTCAATGTAAAATTTTAGGCCCCGTCCAGACGGAAGCAAAACCGTTCCTCTAACAAATCTCGTACACACAGAAGCATTTCAAGACTTGCGTGTGTCCAAAAGAAGACACTGAAGACGTTTAACGGCTGTAATGTAAATGCCAAGTCTGGAGTAGCGCTGTAGTGCAGCCACAGGGAGTTAACGGAAAGCGTAGAAGAAGAATCAGCGAAGAAAACGAACCCCCCCCCCCCCCCTATCTTTATTGCAATCTACAGAACAAACATGGCTTTGCATGTATCGAAACAACATGAAAAAGACGAACACAGAAGAAGTGACAAAGGCGGGTGATTCAAGTACAACACCGCTTGTTGAACGTGGGAATAAAGAAGCAAAATATTTTGCTGCAAAAGAATAAGTAAGTGAAGGAGGCTGCGCAAAACGACTACGACACGGCTATCCGTCATTGTTGTTGACAGACTGACAACGCATACGTCATCAATCTGCGACAATGCGTCGTCATCGAGCTGCGACAATTACGTCATCACTGGAGGAGTATCCTGCATATGGTGTCCAGACGGACATGTACGGGACGCGTTTTGAAATCTTTCCACTCTGGAGCCCGGTTTTAAAAGTGATCGGTTTCTCCGAAACAGCGCCATCGTGTGGACAAACGGCCTAAACGGTAAGAAACTTGTGAGGATACATTGAAACTGGCTTTTGTGTGGACGGGGCCTGACACACGCTCCAAATACATTTCCAGGTTTTAAGCAACACAGCCACACAGCCGTCACCATGCAGTTGAATTTAACATGGAAATCAGTACAACTGAGAACCAGCCAGTCAGTCTGCCTCAAGATGCACAAATTGCACACTGAGGGCCAAATCCACAAAGAATGCACTACGTCCGCTGATAGCTCTTAACAACCTTTTCACAAAGGATATTGCTCTAATTATATACCAGCGCAAACACGACCACAAAGTTTGGCAGCTGAGTTCAGTTTGCACCTGATTTACTTAACATGGCCATGCTGGATTTGCGCAAAGAATGCCATGGCAGAATAATAGCAGTTGAGAGAAAGATGAAATTATCAGAACGTGAGCTTGGACCGAGGAGGTGCGAACAGGACTATCAGAAAACAGTTTATGGACATAAGTGTTTTCTCACTAAGCGTAAAAAAAGGGTGTGATCATTTTGATATTTTCCAAGATTGATGTGGGCATACGTAGACATATGTGCATGTCGATTTTCATTTCAGCATAATGGAATGTTAATGCATCACGCGCAAATGATGATGCCTATGCTGATTGGCAATCGCGGCGGGGCTTGAAGGTATGTCCTGTCTTGTACATCGCAAAATGCACCCTGCACAAAGTACGTAATCTACGTGTAGTGGGGTTTCCATCCACCCATTTTATTTGAATTTTCAAGAAATGTGAAAATAAAACTGAACGGAAATGCTAGAAATTTGAAAAAGTGCCCAAAATTTGCAAAAATGTTTTTACGCTTAGAGCAGGTGGATTTTGAAGCGCATCGAAAAAATGAAAATGCGAATTTTGGCTATGGAATCAGGTTTTGCGAATAACCGCTGGCAAGACTGGATACACGTCACACGTCTTGACCGGATATTACGTCACACGTATGTTTGTAGTCACAAAGAAATGACGGACAATAAAGTAAGGTATATTTGGGGCGACAACGAAACAAATCTTTTTGGAATTAATTAACGTAATTTTAGATGGAAAACAGCAAAGAAACGCTACGGTTTATCAAAAAAGCAAACTTATACGACATCATCGCACGGCGCAGTCACCTGGTCTTCTTCTTCTAAAAATTACTGGTGGATCAGATCTCTATTATGTATACCGCCACCTACAGTGGTGGAGACCCCTCTCAATATTCGCAAAAGAAGAACAAATGGAAACAGGCATAAGTTGCATGTCCGTTTTGCGCATTTTCAGTGAATTCTCTTAGAAAAATCGAAATAATTGGATGGAAACCTGACTACTGTTTTAACGAACAGGCTTCCACAGAGGCGCGCCAACTTTCAAAAGACGTACTGTCACTCAAGCTGCATGTGGCTATTACCGCTGGTGTTTGTGAATTGACGCTGTTGATCAATGAGGATCATTTGCATAGAAGTAGGGAATTTCTCAACAAATTATATCCATATCACCTCATTTAAATATGCACAATTACCACCAGCGACTTCATTTGGCAACGTCACAGCGCCATATTCAAATCCGCTCGTTTCTGCACAATTTTTTGCCTTTCAATGCCTATTGCATGCAAACGACAAACCACACAGATGTCAACCTTAAATCATGTCACATACTCATTTTGACATGTGTTATGAAGCAAACAGTGGAAAAAGATTCAAATCTGGGTTTTGCCTGTTTATTGTAGTGGTGTAACCAGGTGTAACTGACATAGAGTTGTCTTTGTGTGAAAAACAAGCCTTTGTGAAACTGAGAGGTGGAAAATGTCTCAGGCCATTGCACAAAAATTGGCCAAATTCAGTAAGATTTTTTTTGTATCTTACTGTTTTCTTGAAATTTACTGTTCACATGAATTTAAAAGTGTTTTCTTACATTTATGAAAGACCTGACTTATTGCACTTTAAGACAATTCAGAATCTTTATCATTTATATTTACAATTATTGAATTAGAATTATGAAAATATTTTCATCTCAACCCTGCTGATGTCAATGTTTGTGTAACATTTAAATGATTGTAATATGTGCTACTTCATTTATAAACAAAATCATTTAAGCAGTTACTGCCACCGCAAATTTATTTTTAAATTTGTGGAGTTTTTTCTACTTGCATGTTCATCTTTTGGTGTCAAACTCAAATGTTGTCAGTCTAGTCTTTTGGATGGGACTTTATATCATTGAAGACAGCTGTGTTGACAGCTAGTTTACCTACTGGCTTGCAGTTGTTGTTGTTTTAATTTTAATTTATGACTATCAAAGAAGGCAAATAAGACTAAAAATGCTGAACTGTTCTTTCAAAACATATTGTGCACATTGAATACATTTTCCTTTGTAAATCAAAATGCAAACATAATCTCTGTGTAGCACACCACATTAATTCATAATCTAGCTGTCACAATAGATTGTGTACGAGTGAGGCAGAGGATATTTAAAAAGGTTTTAATGTGGTTTCTGAAGACCAGTGGCCTTAGACAAGTTATTTGCCTTGCAGGCCTGTCACACTGAGTAAGAAATCCTCAATAGGGGTTCTTTACTGATGTCTGCCGTGATGTTTGCATGGACCCTGTATTTCATAAAAACAACGCTTTAGGCACACTGGAATGTTCAATTAGAATGTTAGAAGTGGGAATTGTGGACTTGTTTTGCTTCCCATTATATGTATTCTGCGGCTGAAACCAAAAACGATCCACTTTATCGAATGCATGCAGTGGCTCTTCGAATGGCGTGTGTGCCTCTATCCACTTTTGAACATATTCAACATGGTAAACCTCAAATACATCATTTCATAATAACCACTTCTTTTTTTTACACATTCTATAGATCTAAGCCACTTATAATTTTAACATGACTGACAGACGAAAACAAATAAAATAAGCCAAAAAAGATCTATGACACTACATGATGAAGACAAAACACAAAGATGCTCGTGTAAAAATGCAAAAGACATTTGAAAAGATGCACTTCAATGTGTGTGTGTGTGTTTGTGTGTGTGCGTGTGTGTGTATACCTTACCAAAAGAAACAATAAAAGACCCCAACGCTCTACACATTTAAAAATATATTCCTGTCATTTTAGGTCAATCTTGCTTGTGTTTCTCATCTCTCTCTCATTTTTTTTACCGCTCAAATGTTTGGGGGAATGTTTTCTAAAAATGTATTTTTTAAACATTTTTAGATTACTATTTAATTTAAGTTTCGGTTTGGTATTTTCATGTCAAACAACAGATTAAAAAGTGTTTTTTATTTTACAATTGCTGAAACCTGCTGTTGGATTTGTGTGCACTAACTGGTATGGGACAGTTCAGCTCCAGACACTGTGAAATATGGCCTGCTTTCTGACATACCTGTGGCCTGAACCTCAAAACCTTTCCACAGAAAAATACAAGCTAATCTCCCAAGATCAGCATTAGAGGTTGTCTCCACACTATCCAGCCATTCCTTTTATTTCTTGCAACCGTGGACGTGGGATCTGCTGAAAGGTGTTAAACATATTATACAATTCAAATTCTCAGCAAAGCGAAAAGATTTGTCACCCACTAATTCTTTGTCTGACCAGCCAGATCTAAAATAACTGCGGCCTTAGATTTTATTTTTCTATTATTTTATTTTATTATTTTTCACACAGGCAATACTTATAGGGTTGAGCAAGTTTAAAAGAAGCCAGAGAATTAGCTTTCCAGCCACACAGTTTATTACTTTTGTCAAGTATTTCCTTTTCTGTCAGTAGAGGATTTTTTTTTAGCATTCAGTCATGTAAATTCAATGTTATTCATGCAGATTGAGAATATAAGACACAGAAATGGATCAAGGAGTAAGATTGCAGGGGAAAATGCGAAAAGAAAAAAAACAGCTGAAAAGACTCACTGGCAACTTTACAATACACCAGCACGATATGATGAAATCCAATAACTGAGACATAAAATAAATGAGTTCTCTGTCTTGACATTTTTAGAGGGGTTTGATGTAAAAATTACTCAAGGTTGACATTAATAAAAAAATTACACATCATGACTTTGACATAATGATTAAAGGGGAAGTCAACCTTCAAAATTTCTTAACAATAATATGTTATATGTGACCTTCACTAGTCTAAACATGACATTCTAATTACGGGTAATATCACATTTGTGGAATATGAGTTATGAAGCAAAATCCAGACATTTTTTATCCATCTCTGGCCATTTTTCCCCTTGCTTTTGACTGAAGATGAGATGACATCAATGTTGCTGAGGGCAACTATCAATCACAGCTCACCTGTTTTCTGAAGCTGAGCTGTGATTGGTTGTTACCTGAGAGCTGAGCAACATTGATGTCATCTTCAGCAAGTGGCAAAATGGATAAAATGAGATAGATAAAAACGGCTGGATTTTGCTGCTTAAGTCATACTCCACAAATGTAATATCAACCAGAATACCATATTTAGACCAGTGGAGCTGTATAGGACATATTATTGTCAAAAAAATTGGGTGGTTGACTTCCCTTTTAAATTACATATGTTTAAAGTGTTAAATGAACATCAACATATTTTACAACACAGTGTACTGTAACAGTTATCTCCATTTCCTACCTGAACTCTTTTGGGGCATATTAGTCGGTGGCTGGAGGGCGGGCATTTTGTGTTTTAGGCCTACAACACTCCATTCCACTTCCACTGCCATTGACTTTCACTGAAGGAAAATGTGTGTATATTAGTAATAAAAAATAACCCCAAAAGACTCCCCGAGCAGGCGGCACGGTGGCTGGCTGGTTAGCACGTCAGCCTCCCAGTGCAGAGGACGTGAGATCGAGTCCGGGCTTCGGCCTTCCTGGGTTTGCATTTTCTCCCCGTGCTTGCGTGGGTTTTCTCCAGGTTATCCAGTTTCCTCCCACATTCCAAAGAGATGCGTGGCAGGTTAATTGAACACTCAAAATTGTCAATAGGCGTGATTGTGAGTGTGGGTGGTTGTTCGTCTCTGTGTGCCCTGCGATTGGCTGGCAACCAATTCAGGGTGTAGCCCGCCTACTGCCTGAATCTAGCTGGGATAGGCTCCAGCGCTCCCCCGCGACCCTTGTGAGGACAAGCGGTTAAGAAAATTGATGGCTGGATGGCTGGGCTCTCCGAGCACACGCAAAATGTTTTTAAAAAAATATTGAGACCATAGTAGCATCTATTGACTGCCGTTCACATAATTATAAACCAATGCTTGTGCTGGGCCATCATAGCTCTCACTTTCATCTGGTTGAATCTATCCAGCGAAATCTAATATGATGATCCATGGCCACTAAAGCAGGCAAAGACTGCTCTGTCTTTTAAGGTTTGTCCAGTCTTTTTTGTGTACTGTTTTATTAAGCATTGTGGTTGGGCGCTGAGTTGGATCAGCACTGATGCGTGGTCACTGCTTGGGATATTTAAGACTTGGCGAGGATTAACTGACATTTCCCATATTTGAAGAGACTGGATTTGCCCAAGGACTTTTTCCGGCGAATGCAATGCTAAGGACATTACACAGAAAGTCGCAACTCGTGGAAAACGGCTGTCTTTATATTGGACTCTTTGTCTTCCACAAGCAACTTGAGCCGAGACAAGTCACTGCGGCTTTTTGGTCTTTCGACAAGTTTCTTAACTGAATCGTCGTGGATGCCAGCTCTGTCCACAATTATCACATTCACATCACATTCATAACTAATCAGGATTTAGAAGGGCAGTTTTTAAATGCTTTATGCTTTTTTTGTTCCTGTACTCTAGACTTTCACATTTGAAAATACAAGCTTTCCTGGAAAAAAAAAATTAAAAAAAATGAGAATACAAGCTAATATTATTGTATTAAACCAGGCTTCCACAATCCTGGAGGGCTGGAGTCCTGCAGGTTTAAAAATTTTCCCGTCCTACAACATAACTGATTCTAAAGATCAGGATTGTCATCAGTCTTATGCGGAGATTGCTGATGAGCTGATTATATGAAACAGGTGCGTCGTAGGGCGGAAACATCTAAAACTTGCAGGACTCCGGCCCTTGAGGACCTGGATTGAGGAAGCCATTAAACATTTCCCATTCTTTTCATCACCCATTGGTTTATGTCACCAATGTTCTGAAATATATGCAAGCAAATTAAAATATATATTCAATCTTTGAAAAAGCAATGGCTTGGGTGTGACAAAGACTTGTCTGTGACGAAGACGACTTGTCTGTGACGAAGACGACTTGGCTGTGATGATGACGACTTGGCTGTGACGATGACGACTTGGCTGTGATGATGACGACTTGGCTGTGACGATGACGACTTGGCTGTAATGAAGACGACTTGGCTGTGAGGAAGACAACTTGCCTGTGACGAAGATTTGACACACATAACGTAGACAATGCTCCCACACTGACTGGACAGACATAACAGACTAAATACACTAACACTAATGAGACACACCTTGGGAGACACAAGTGGCTGAGGAAACTCAGATTAGTCACACAAACTGGGAAGGGAAGACACACAGGTGGACGTGGTTAGACATAACAAGACAAGGGAAAAAAACAGGAACACATAACAAAAACACCAACCACAGACAAAAACAACAAGAACACCCATAACAAACAAAAGCCCAACCCCCACAGAACCGAAACATGACAAGACCATTATTTTATTAAATTAGCTGTGGAAGAGCTGAACACAAGGTGATGGTCAGAGTTTGTGGGATTTAACGTTTTAAAGTCTTTTTCCCCTCTTTTGATGATTGCCTCTCCTTTACGTCCTGCAGCTACCTATGGAGCGTACCCCATCTGTAAAGGCTGCTCAGTGTGCTCCAGAGACAACGGCTGTGTAAACTGCCAGCCCAAACTTTTCCTGTTTCTGCGGAGAGAAAGGATGAGACAATATGGCGAATGTCTTCATGACTGTCCAGCTGGTTACTACGGCATGCGCAGCCCCGAACTCAACATGTGTTCCCGTAAGTGACACGGACTACATTCTTTTTTGTCCTGCATACCTACTGTACAATTTACCACTATGTCCTTTTCCCACACAACTTCAGTTTCATCATAAACTCCCAGGAAAACAGTATCTGTGATCAACATTTGTCTGAAGCAGCGCAAAACATTTCCTTTGCATAAAAATTATCAGGTTGTTGATTATGGTCTCTGAAATGTTGGTTTCAATGGCTTTACAAAGTTGGTGGGTATTAGTAAGAACTGGAGCACAGAGACTCATATGCAAATCAAGAGCACACCAAACATGAACAAAGTATGCTGGCCTTGCAAAAACTGGGATGTTTTCAGTATTCAGGAATTGTGTACAGATCTTTGAAATATGAGGCTGTACGTCCCCAGCCTGAGCTTTCACCTTATCGTTTTGGAGGAGTCCAGTGATACTAGGATCTAAATTGTCTGTGGCTTTATGCCTCTGGCAGGTTCACCCATGGTATGAATGTCCAAGGTGACCAGACAAAGCATGGCTCAAAGACCCTTATGATGATAATTTGCATTTCTATTTTCTCATATTGATCTATAAAGAGTGAGAAGGGCAAAAAGTTAGCTATGTTATTGAATACTGTTTGAGCAACAAAGACGATGGCATATTAGCATTAAAGTTTCTATAGTATGAAAATGCCCTTCAGTGGGGTTGTCTATCAATAATATGCATCCCCGGCCTGTCTACAATCCAATCAGGTATGAAAAAAGTCAGTCTGCAACTTATTTAGCTTTCTCCTCCTTTCTAAAATGTGTGCTTCAAATGGGCAGATTAAACTTCCGTGACTTAGTGACGTCAAAAAGAGACGGAAGTGCACTCGACCCAGCCCGCTCGGGTTGTGGAACCACCTCTGGTAAAAATTTGTTACGCCCACTGAAATTTGAGAGGCTGGCTGCTCCTTTCTTTTTCTCCCCTGCTTGATAATGCTCCATGGAGAGCAATGGAGAAACAACTACCAGGAACAAGTGGTTGCTTCCTTCATCCGAGTCTTTGAGAAAAAAGTGGATTCATTTTATTTTTTGAAGGACGTGTACCGACATCATTTCTCAAAGGACTGTTTTGTTTAGTGAAAGCCTGTTCAGAGCTGGATTTGCAACACGTTTCAACATAATGGATCGATCCCAACAGTGTTCGTATCCTTTCTAATAAGAGCTGTGCACCTTCTACCATATTACTGGTGTATTTTTAGTGCCTAAAGTGGGAGTTCCATTTGTCGTGTTGAGGTTGTTTGGTTACAAGAGGTCAGATATGATAAAGCAGACGGTGGTTGGATAATATGAAGCGGTTCGTGTATTGTTTTGTCAAGATACAATCCGCGGTGGTTAATTTGCCGTGTCTGGCAACTCGCCACCTAGTTGACATGACTTTGTGATGCTAACCGGCCGCTAAGTGGTCTCGACGAGACGGCTTGCACGTTGCGACCGCGCAGTTGCCTAAATGTGCACATTTATGTTATTCATAACCACTTGTAAATGTCTACAAGCATTCACGGCAAAATAACGTTTGTGGGAGATTTGCCGGTTACGGCAAAATAACCATTGATTAAACCATAGGTGTCAAACTCCGGTCCTGGAGGGCCGCAGTCCTGCAGATTTTGGATGCTCCCATTTTCCAACACAGTTGATATATGATCAGCTCATCAGCAAACTCTGCATAAGCCTGATAACGATCCTGCTGATTGGAATCAGCTTGTGTTGGAAGAGGGAAACCTCCAAAAGCTGCAGGACTGCGGCCCTCGAGGACACCACCTAAACAGTCACAAACTAACGCTACAACATAGTCTCTGTAGTAACATGCAACTTTTTCTGATAGTAAAACGTTATGCCACTTTTCCACATATTAAAATAGTTCTCAAATGTGTAAAAGACATGTCTGTATTTTTCTTTTCTTCTGCTCCCATGGCCAGTCGTTTCCATTCACAACATTAGCACATGGCTACAGTGACCGAAATCACTGCCCCTTCGAGAGAGAAGGGTGTGGCCTAGGCGTGGGCCTGGTGCAGCTATTTACATAAAAGTGACACACCCCTAAAATAGGCCGTTTTGAACAGAGCGGTTTTTTTTTGTGGCTGATTTACAGACAGCAAAAATATTAGATCCAAAGCCAATTTTGACGAATGCATGTCACAAACATGTCTTTTACACATTTGAGAATTATCTTAGTATGTTGAAAAGTTCAATAATATGAGACCCTTAAGGCATCAAGCTAATGTCTCTTGGCAATTTTTTTTTTGCAAGCTTGCGGATTCTTTCACCAGACTGTGTTATTTATTGGCAGTCATAGTCATTTTTGACTTTGAACATCTAGCCAGTTACAGCTGAATTTTCCAGATTCCACACCATCAAGTGTATTTTGACTACAGAGTGATAAAGCATTAACTTTCAACAGCAATATGGTTCAATATGAGAAATTCCTACAACTCTATTAATTCAACAAAATTGAACTCCTTTTGATTTGTTCTCATGTTACCAAGGAACATATGATACGTGTACTGTATAAGCACGTTGTCTTACCTGAGCATGAGTAAACTGTTAATATGATAAATGTAATCATTGCTCTTTTTTTCTTGAAAACTAATTTATTATGCAATGTTTGTCATTCTTGTTAAACTTTAACTCTTAAGTGCATCCAACCATCTGCCCATCTTCTGAACCGCGTATCCTTGCTTTGGTTGCAAGTGTGCTCGGGCTTATCCCAATGGATTTTGGGTGAGAGTCTGGCTACACACTGAACTGCTTGAAATTGCCAACAAATCACAAACTCGAAAGCCCAATTAATGTGATGTCTCCCTCACCTTCTCATATAGCGCTCAGTTCTAATAACAATTTTAACTTGAGAAAGGGGGAGAGAGAGAGAGAGAAGATTGAGCAAGAGTGTGAGAGAGATCTTTTACGGGTTTACATGGGGCAGGAGGTGTTGGCTGAATGCTTCTTATGAAAGCAGAGGAACTTGAACCCATGGTTCTCTGAGCCAAACTCCTGGCAGACAAACTAAAATGAAGCCCAAATGGAAGGTGCCAAAACCTTTAGGCACAATAATATGAAGTAGGAACCATTGGAAGATTGTTCAATGTTTTCACGCAATCATATTGACTTTAAGACTTAAAGCCACTTTCATAACATAAAAACTTAACAGCCCAGAAAAGAAGGTAGAGAGAGAAAAATACTTCATGAACAAAAGTAAAATGATTGCAATTTGCATTTTTCTGGTAGCATAGAGTAAATTGCAGTGAGTAAACTACAAAATTGTACTTATATGTCACGTCTTTGTTCGTCCCCAGTTGTTAAAAATAATTCTAATATCATGCATGTTACATTAGGACTTGCCTATACGTGCTGTACTACTCATGTTGGACAAACAAAACATATTATAGTACTAGAGGTCGGCGCGTCGGAAAATGTTGCCGGTCCATCATTCGTCATTCGCCAGCATCCAGGGCACCTGTCTATCATCGTCAGTCCATTGTTATTTCAAACCGACCAAATCTGTAATCGTCAGTCCTTCACTCCGTCATTGTTACGGTACCTTAACCGCTTTTTTGTCATCGTTAAATTACAGTTGGTTGTCGCTATTTTAGGACTGTCAGCCAGTCCGGTCCTCTGTCATGCGCATTATGAGACAAATTAAAAAAACGAGTATATGAGTACCGGTAGATCTTTATTACATTGTGTATTATTTTCACATGCCCCCAAATTGTATTACACATAATGAAATGTTTTTAACTTGAATATTTTTTCACATTGCCTAGCAAATTCAAGTTAAACCCCTGGTTGTTTTAAACTGTAATTTATTCATTCATTCATTTGAGTATGCTGGCATATTGTTCTGGTCCTAAAATTATTGTTTGTCTGAATCTGGTCATGTCTGCTACTGTGTCCTCTTGAATTATATGGACTCCCAATCACAAACGCAGTACATGGTAGGTTAAATTTTTGTGAACTGTTTACTGCCCTGGTTACAATGGCCACATTCTACCAGCTGCTTAAATTTCATTTAGCGGTTGTGTTTGAATTGAGCTTTCCAAGTTTTGTAGGATATTAGATGATAAGCACATGGCTATTTGTAAAACACTTTTTTGAAAAAGCTGAACCCAAACCAGTTTGGTTTGCATTCCAAGTAGCCCAATACATGCTTCTACCTAATTAGTTGTGAAACCTCATACAGTATATAGCCACGTGTCTATTTATTATAGGTGTTGTCTTTGCAAAAGTGTCTTTTAACAGCTTAGGGATGGCTTTATATATAACACTTGTACAGAATTAACCCCAGGGGTGCTTATCATCCACACAGGCCCACATCAGTGTTTGTGGGTGTCAATTCACAGCTCCACAGGAAATGTGTAGCATATTTGTAGCTATAGTCACATGGTGGGTTGCTTAATGTACATCCAAATTTGTGTCACATTTCATAATACATAAATTCCCATCGCAAACAAGCTTTCTGGCTCATAGAAAGTCTTTTTCTTTTTTTTTCTTTTTTTAGAATTGACAATGTGTTCAGAGGGTTAGCATGAGCGCAATTTCCAGTAAGCCCCCCACACCCCTGCTGCTTTTCACATATAGGCTGACCACGAACATAGCTGCTCTTGCCCCTTTGCAGTGATCAGTAACCACACAAAAACCTCAGATATGTTTGCTGCCAACCAGCATCCAGTCTGATCAGGGCACAGGATTGCCAACAGTTTGGAAACAGCTTAAATAAAATAGTGAAATAAAGTATGCGTGCCACTCAGTAAATTTTGTAGAGTAAATAAAAAAAAAATCAGAGTAAAATTTATTCAAAGTATTTGAAAAAACCTAGTTAATATTTTTCACAAAATTTTGATAAAATTTACTCAGAATATTTTACTCTCTTCCAAGTGTAAATTTGTACTCTCTTTAGAGTGGGGCCAAATACACTCTTTTTAGAGTAAAATGTACTCTACACAATTTACTATGTCTGATTTCTCTTTTACTGCCTTTGTTATAGCACAGAAATAGGTGTTTCCTTTTGGGTATTTATCACTGCCTTTGATGTTTTTTTTTTATTTATAGTTTGAGGTCACTGTCCATCACAGGACTTAGCTGTGTTTGTGGTGAATATCAGTCTTACAACATCGGACATCTGTGAAATGAGTTTCAAAGGTGTAAAGACTGGTTTGTTGGCTTTGGTGGCAATGGCATTTTCTCTGTTTTTCTCAATCATCCTCATTCAAGTCCTATCTTTCTCAGTCAAATTCAGAAGTTTGCGGGTATTTCCACTGCATTGCCTGACCAACAAAGCAACCAGTTGCTTTTGGCCTCTTTTCTATACCAAGGGACGTTTTAATAATCACAGCTTTACAGACCACACTTTCAGATTTGGCAGATAAATACAATGATCCACGAACAAACCAAGCCCTGCTCTCAGGACATAACAGCCAGACGGCAAGTTGCATGTTTTTTGAAGCACTGCAATGTCGACGATTGTGTGACTATAAAAATGCTGTGTGCTTGACCACTGTCTGAACCTAAGACATGTTTGTGTGTCCGCTGCAGCTGGCTGTGAAGATAATGAAGCAGATCTTAGTGAACTACTGTCTATTTCTTTGCAGGAGGAAACCAGGATAGCCACTAAAATGTCTGCTATTGTCATTCCCTCTGTAGGACATTGTGATTGACAAGAACACCACCTTTGCTTCACCTAGTTTGACATTGGCATGTGGAGGTGCACCCATGTGGAAAAAAACAGCATGGAAAGAGTTGGGAGGAACATGGCAGCTCTGGCCTTTGCCGTGAACTCTTGCCATCCATAGCTCCGCATGTCATGGCTGAGTGGCAGTGAGCAAGCCAAAGCTTCCATGTCAGCCAAACCCCAGGCCTAGAGAGTAGGTCAGAGCTGTTCTCCTCAGCTTGGATGCAAAGAATGGAAAAAAATAGGGCTTGTTTTCCTTTTCACATTGCCAGGTCTTTTAGGAAATGGACACTCCTGCTATGCAACATCAAGTCTGGCTGGCTTTCACGAGGAGTCTGAGATGAGTGGTGTGACAAACCATATCCTGCTCAGATATGTAAAAGACCCAGTTTGGAACTCAAGAGATTAATCGATTTTTGCCAGGATATTTTAGCACCCTTTCTCTAAGCAGTGCATGTTCTTATAAATAAACTGCATGATTACACTTGACACTGTAGAGGAATTTAATTTGACTGAAGCTGACATGAGGTTTTGCGTGTCCTTGATACAATTGGTACACATCCTCCTCAGACCCAGGCTTCTGCCAAGCATGTACCACTGTGTGACAACTGACTCTTGATGACTCATGTCTCAAGTTAAAATGCATCTGAATCCGAAAGTCGTGCAGCACCAATGACAATGCAATAATCACACTGCCCTGGCAGCTTTTGAATTTCCTCTCGCAGTGCCAACATCTTCCTTCATGCTGTAACTCCCAGGCAGAATTCAGCTGGAAGATAATGACGATAATATGTTTAAGTCCTAGGAACACCGGATCATCAGTGAGATCTGATGACCTCATTATTTCTCATAAATTTCCCACAGGCACCTAGATGAAGCCTTTAAAGGTGGTCCAGAGGTTAATCCCACTGGGCGAATGAACCCGCTCCCCTGTATCTGTTTGTGGAGCTGCTGAAAAATCCACTGACTCCACCAGCAGACTTGCTGGTGGTCAATGTGGGAGATTTTCCAGTGTCATAGATAGCCTCCACTGTCCTTGATAGCCTTTTGACTGATAACTGGACACAGGGGTAGTTCTCTGTCATAACGATCTCGTCCCTACTCATTCCTTTCTCTGATATGATGACCTCTGACCCTCAAGCTGAGTCTCATCGATGTGCCATCCACCTCATCCATCTGGCGGGGGGACATATTTAGTTATCTTTTATTTAGAAAGCAAATTGTCCAAACACTTTTGGGTAAATATCGCTCAGAATTGGTCCCTCTGGCTTGTATTGACTATTGATACCTGAGGATTGCAGAACAGGCTGTGAGTGCTACAGAGTACTGCCAGATGTTCTCGCCCTTATTATTATTCCTTCTTTTTTAGTTTTAGGGAGCTGAAAGTCTCTCTAGTGATGACAGGCCTGGGAGGTGCGAAGGGTAAAAGACAGTGTTGTGCTTTCTAATTTGCGTTGTGATTTATTAGCTTCCCAAATGGTCCTTGAATTGTGCTCTCGTTGTATCACACCTGCCTGACGTAGTTTCATTCAGGCAAAGCTGGCTCTGTATCACTATGTGGTTACACATAGCATTGGATAAAATAAAATAAAGTCAATGTATTTTCAAATTGTAATTTTAAGAACAACAATTTATCATTTTACAATCATGAAATAACCAAAGATGTTTTCGATTTGTTTAGTGTTGCAACATTTTTCAGTATGTTATGAACTTTTATCACGCAGTTGGTGTATCTCAAACCATATCTGATTACTTTGTGTTTGCACATGTGTGTGAGTCCATAGTTTGTTTAGACTGCTCTGGTAAGCGTGGGACCAGAGTGAGTGGGCTGAGGCCATACTTTAGGGTTCAAAGTAATGTGGGGAGGGACCCCCTTGATTTGGAGGAATGTCGAGAAGGAGGCCTGATGGTTAGCTGGAGATGGTGTAATTAAGGGGTGTGATTGTGAGAGCCTTCCCTTTCCTGAGCCCTGTAAGGGTCATAGATAAAAGCGCAACCTTCTGTGTCTGTTACTTTGACATATGGAAAATCACAATAACAATGTTTATGTCGTGATCTGTGTTTTGTTTTGGTTCGATTTTAGTTGTTATGTGTCCCTGTTGTCATTGTCTCATCAAGTTTTACCATGTCCACCTGTGCTTGTTCTCCCAGTCCCTTGTGTCTTCCAATCAGCTCCCTCAGCCACTTGTGTCTTGTCCAGGTGATTCTCGTCTCATTAGTTTGTTTGTATTTTGTTCATGGTTTTCGTTCAGTCCTTGTCAGATAATTGTCGCGTCATCTACCATTGTCTAGTCCCTTTTTCTTGTTTGCTGTAAGTCTTGTGTTTCTTGGCTCCTTTGAGTTTAGACCTTATATCAGGACTTTGTTACATTTTTAGTTTGGCAGTTTTCCCCATAGCCTAGTTATTCTTTTGTTTATAAACTTTCAGTTTGCGCTGCATTGAGCCTGGCACCAGTTGTTTTCCCTGCATTTGGGTCCTCAATAAGATGCCATACATGACAGTTTAAGCTCCAAGAAACTCAAACGTCAATACCAAGTTCCACTAACTTACAAGTTACAAGGACCGGATGACACTGCACCTTGTAAGTCTCTAGCCCAGGGGTGCCCAAATCCGGTCCTTGAGAGCCACTGTCCAGCCTGTTTTCCATGTTTCTCTCCACCAACACACATGATTCACGATCAGGATCGTTATCAGATTTCTGCAAAGCTGGCTGATGAGTTGATCATTGGATTCATCTGCATTGGAGGAGGGAGACATGGAAAACAGGCTGGATAGGGGCTTTTGAAGACCGGACTTGGGCACCTCTTTCTCTAGCCAAAATGGAAGTCAAATGACAAATTATTATTATTATTAGCTGTTTCTACCAAGCATTACAGGTTATTGTTGTAGTTTGAGATCAGTCTTGAAACCGGTCTTGAGTCCAATTCTTAAGGGTCTTCGTTCTTGTCTTGGAATTGAAGGCATTTTTTACTCCATCTTGTCTTGGACAGGGCAGACTCGGTATATTTGATCAAGGTCGGTCGAGACCAGGCCAGTTCTACTGTGTTCAGTGAGAAACACAAAATGCCGGTGCTTGTGTGCTGCTTTACCAGTGTTGCCAGGAGTGCCACACCTCCTGCACACATAGTGGATGAAGATGACTCGAGATGCAGCTCTCTCAAAATATTAGAAGAAAACTCGTCGGTAATTAAGTTTGGTTCCCAAAGCCATAAGGAGTTCATTTGCCAAGCGACATCTTAAGCAGAAACACTCATATAAATTTGTGCAACATCCAACTTTTATAGGCACACTGAGAGGAAGCATAAAGATGGGTAAAGTAACCGTTAAATTAACCACACAGCGAAAGACAATAAGTGAAAATAAGCTCTTTTCTTCCCTTGATTGGGTGTTACTAACGTAACAAATTATTGGTAGGAAACTTGGTCCACGAGGACCACTGTCATGCCTGTTTTCAATGTCTCCCTCCACCAATACACCTGATTCAATGAACAGGATCATTATCAGGCTTCTAGAGACCTTGCTAATGAGCTGATCAATTGAGTCAGCTGTGTTGGAGGGGGGGACAGACATAACAGGCCGGACAGTGGCTCACCAGGGTTCTCTAATAATCCTGTTTTAAATGGTGGCGTTAACACATTGCAGTTCACTGACTGGTCAACATAATTTCTGCATGACATGAATAAAAAAAGAATGGTACACACCATTAAAGGCAAATTATGAATTATGACAGTATGGCAGCTTAAACTTGGTTGTGTTTTTGTTTACAGATAATGAAAGCACCAAGCACTGTCTTGCAATCATCTTCTTTGCAACATGACCTGCACACCGCACGGACAAAAAAAACACACAAGCTTATTGCAAGTCATGTTTTATGACTAAATACATCACGGTGTCTTTAGCGAGAGTGTGCACATTATTTTTCCCACCCCCTATCATAACCCATCCTTTTCTTTTTGTATCTGTAAATCCTAAAAGATCCACTCAGCGAGCCAACTTAGTTGAAAATTGGACATCAGTTATCGAAACTGACATGGTTGGCAGCAGTGGCACATCATTCATAGCCCTAAGGCATGTGTTTATCCTACTGCAGCAAAAGTGCAAAACGTGAACTTCCTGTGAAGCTTTCCTTCAAAGACATGTTTCTATTCATTTCACTAAAGGTACACCATTTCTTACATTACTATTTTCAAAAGTTGGGTATCAAAACAACTGATAGTTGTTGTACCATTTAGGCATGCTCCCATAAACTGTAAACCACAGTGCTACACACTGCCAAAGACGTGGAGAGAAACATTGCAACTTATTGGTTGACTGATAGTGGACAGGGAATAATCAATTACATGCGATGTCACGAATTGAATGAGAAGAACTCAAGTGTGTTTACCCAGACAAAGCTGACTGTTAAGCAATGTTATGTACCTCTGTTGAATTCTTTAGTAGCTTACACAATTTTGTTGGTTTGGTGTTGCACTATTTACTGTAGTCTATCACAATCTGGCTCACATTTCCCATGGAGGAAATGCAAGCTAGATCAATGTTTACAGTTCCAAATTAGACTGCCGTGTTCTGAACGGTCCAGTTCTATACTAGGCTGCTTAATGGATACTTGACTTTTATGGCCAGACAGTTACATGCTCGTGCAATTTGCTGATGTACTGTAGGTCAGTCGGACACACAGGACATCATCAGGATTTCTGCTTATCGCTTAACCATTTGTTTGCTCTCTGTGAAGAAGAAAAATAGCTCAACATTTACCGTGCATTGGTGGGAAATGATTCATAGGGCATGGGCATTTTTCTCAGAGGCAGAGACTGTGTAATCCTTTCACGAACCCCCCTCCCCAAACCCCAGAGCTCTCGATCAACTCCAGATGAGATCAGATGGACCCTGATGTCTCTCCTTCTCTCTCCAGGGTGCAGGATAGAGAACTGTGAGTCTTGCTTCAGTAAAGACTTCTGCACCAAATGCAAGTCAGGTTTTTACCTACACAAAGGGCGATGCTTTGACAAGTGCCCCGAGGGCTTTGCCCCACTGGAGGACACCATGGAGTGTGGAGGTAACAACACAAACATGAAAGACATGCACATATTCACATACTGTAGATATTTTAAATATAGTGCATATCATTCAGAGATGGGCATGTCAGTAAATGTTGCTGTTATTTCAGCGGCCGGACCTTCGTCAGTCTGTCATTATTCCAAGCCAAACAAAACTGGAATCGTCAGTCCGTCATTGTTATTTTAACCGCGCTTCCATTGTCGCTAAATAAGAGTTTGTTACTGCTAAAATTATAGTTTGTCACCGCTATTTTAGGAACTACAGATCTTCCTCTCATTCTCCTACTATGACTTACTACCTCACACACATTCACAGCAAACAGTGTATCTACTCCGGTAAAGAACCACAACACGTACTGTGAAAACTAAAACAAAGATATTCTATAGTATTTACAATGAATATTTACAGTAATATTTTTGAGTCAAACAAACAAACAAACAAAATATAGCATAAGTGCACCTTGTAACCCCAGTAGTAGATAATCCAAGATAATAAAAATCCATCTCACAACATAATGTGTCTGTCTTTCTCTTTGAGTCTCTCGTGCTATGCAGCATAGTGTCCAAACAGGAAGTAATTGCGTGCACCAAACGGAAAGTCATTGTATAGATAATATTCTTGGCAAAAATAATCTCACCAAAATTTAACGGAAAACCACAACTATATATAACCAACCAAAAGATAAATACACATGAATAAAAATTTTAGACACACACTAAGACTAGATTTGTGTTGTCATGGCTAAGTAGAGTGACATCATCGTTACTACATTTGGTTTCTTTCGCCTCCTTAGCCAATCATAGCTGGCTACCACCCGCCACGGAGATCTTATTAAAAACAGGAGAACTCACTCTGACACATATATAATCCTCTCTAAGAAACTCCTGCTAACAAACACACGAGACAAATGCGTGCTCCCATCAGTCGTCAGCAAAAAAGGGGTCCGACAGTGCCAGACTGACTGACCTTCTGTCAGTAGCCTACTGATGGAATGCCTACCTCTGACATTATTTGTCTTCCCTAGATACCAAAAACAAGCACACCACAAAAAAGCTTATGGCATCCTAAGTAAAGCTCCTTCACCCAGTACTAAAGCTTTGACGTGGGGTCTGTGGATTGCTTCTTAGTGACTTAGTTTCTGCTGTGGTTTCACTGCATACCACCGTGTGTGTCTATAGATGGCTGCGAGGTCGGGCAGTGGAGCGAATGGGGAGCTTGCACCAGAAGAAACAAAACCTGTGGCTATAGGTGGGGTCTGGAGACCCGGACGCGGCACATTGTAAAGAAACCACCCAAGGACACAATACCATGTCCCACCATTGCTGAGTCGCGCAGGTGCAAAATGGCCATGAGACACTGCAGAAAAGGTAGGGAGGTCACACAGCAATACTTTGTACAGCTTCCACATTCATCTAAAAGTTTACGCTGCAAATATAAAGAAAATAGTTGACTTCCAATCCCAGACACAGACCTTGCCCACACTCTGAGTTCCACCTGTCTCATGTAACCCCAACACACCACATTGTTTTTACTTTGTCTGTGCGAGTGAGGCTTTCTGTGACGTTTCCGTGCATGAAATATCAGTAATTTTCCATTGTGGGCTGCAAGGCAGTTTTCTCTCTGAGGTATATTTCCCCCCCCACTTTCCCACCTCCCTTCTTAAGGACGATCTGCAGGTTACCTCAATGGTCGCCTCTGTTTCCTCCCGTCAGTATGAGAGATATTTGTGGTGCACACAGTAAGCGTGGCAGGTCATTGAATGAGAAAAGTCAAATCTGTAGTAGTCATTTTTAATGGCTCAACGCACTATTTGGTGCGATGGCTTCAGTTTACAGTGCTTTAAAAAATAAATGTACTAAACCTTAATGTACTTTCTTGTAAACTTTGCATTAGGATAAGCCGAGTATAAATGTTTAATTCACCAAATAAGGAGGCAATTACAGTGGCAGATATAATTTTGGCTGTCGGGTAAAGAAAACAAACTGCTTAACAGATAGAGGAAATTACTACTGTGCATTGAAAGCAAGCATGATTAAGTGAAGTGTTGAAAGAGTTAATAAACCTCAATAAACTCTGTTGGGATCTCATATTTCAATGATACAGAAACTGCTGCTACTGTTGCTGCTGGAAACTGTGATTCCACCGCACATTTATTTCTTAAAGGCTGTTCTGTTTGTCAGGGAAATTCTCCCCCAACCCCCACATACCTTCCAATGCCTTTGCCTTGCCTGCTTGACCTTTTCAAGAGACTTTACGGTGATCATTGATTAAAATTTTGTTTTGTATGCATGGTTACGGCAGTAAATTACACCTGACATAAAGGTGCTGGTGAAACATTGTAAAGTCTGAATTGCAGAACTATTTCCATTAAATTCTTAGAAAAGAGCTGCAGGCTCCCTGTGTTCATCCGTCACATAGCTACTGTTCCACTAACGTGGTCACTGTAAATCTCTCGGCACGATTCCCTACTGAGTAACATTTCTGCTGTACTGTTTAAAGCTATTTGTAAAAGTGTCACTGTATGGACATCCCAGCCATTCCTAACCTTGTGACATAGGTACGTTTCAGACTCTGGCATGTGTTATTAATTCCCCACTGCTTAACTGCCTGAAAAAATCCCCACTTGACAAAAGCCAATGAAACTTAACACTATTTCCTTTAAATAAATACAATGTAGAATATGTAGGCTGCTGAAGCTGAATGGCATGAATAAGAAAAAAAAAGACTAAAAGACATTGACTTGAAATTGGCAAATAATCACTTGCCACAAGAAATACTGTTTTTGTCATATGGCACGAGAGGTCTGAAATGCAGGTGACGGGTGACATGCTGCAGACAGTTTGACCAGATTTAAAAAAAAATTAAAAATAAAAAAAATAAAAAAGCTTTGAAATCTATAAGAGGGATTTATAGTGGTCAAATGTGGAAAATAGTCTAAAAATGAACATTTTTACCTGCATAATTCTCTAGACGCTATACACAAATGTTTGTTAAGCACAGGATTAGATAACCCCATATGGATTCTGTGGATTAAACAGAAGTACCGTAAGTATATATCACTTATGGAAATGCTTATCTGTTCACCCTAACTTGCATTTTTAAGCAGCTGAACTACACTGGAAATTATTGATGGATCATTGTTTTCAAGCTTTGTTGAGACGTACGAGAATGATGTGGCCAATCATACTCTTTTCCTTATGTCTGGAATGATCTAAACCCTCTGAGAAATCAGACACAAGCATGGAAACTAAAGTGCAGATAATTTCATAAGGCAACTTGTTTGTACAGCAAATGTTAAGAGTGGTGTAAACCGTGTCTGATGCGTTCAATATAAGTTGCAGGTCAGTGTAAACAGCATACATCGCTCACACTGCTGGGATTCATTAGCTGTTCTTAGCTGGTGTTGCCACAATAACAGTGTCTTGATTCGTCACTTGGCCCTAAAAAAAAAGGGGGGTTCATCCTTTATGTGGAGGATGTATAAAATATGTGGTGGTATTAACCATTTGTTGTTTTCATCCATCTGTAAATCTGCATTTAAGTAATGTTTTACAATTTACTGTTCACACTGGCTGCTTTATACTTATTTAAGAATTAAGATTGTAACTTTCCAATTTGACAATACAAACCAGCTTTTGAGGCTTTAGTAGGAAAAAGCACCCGAAATAAGTGATGTGCAAGTTTGATCTGCTTGCCAGAACTTTTGAGTCATGTCAAAATTGAGAGGATATTGTTTATGGGGCGATTGTGACTCAGCTGATAGAGCGAGTCGCTCAGTGACTAAAGGGTCACCGGTTCTAATCATGGCTCTGACTGTCTGCTGTTGAATTCTTCTTGGGCAAGTAAGAACAGTTTCTTAATTGCCTTACCTGGTTAAACAAAGAATAAATAAAAACATACATAACTTGCAATAGGGAAGTAAGCAAATGTAAGTTTTGATTAATTTACATATACAAAATAGAATAGCATGGCTGTGTGCAAATTGTGGAACAGAAAACTTTGCTTTTCAGCATTTTTTAAAGGATAAGTGCTTGACTTTACAATAATCATTTAAATGCTTGAATACTGCCAATTTAAATTAGGAATTTAATATTTTTGAACATTGCCAGCTCAAAATAATTCATATAATTGCATATGGTTTGAAAACAATTTTTTTAATCCCTTTGTGTACATTGCCTGATGGAAAATTAAATATTTTGAGCCCTATTTTTATGCCCAGTGCTAGTTTTGTGCACATGGGTGTAGGTTTCTTTCTTTTTGATACTGTATTTTGATTGACTAGCGCAGATAGAATAGGGCGTATTAAATACTGGCACACCTCAGCACATGACCTTGCTGCCAAAAGGGATTGTGCAATGTGTGTCAATGTGTATGCAAGTGTGCCGCTTAAAAAAATAAAATTGAAATGTATGTGCAGTGCGTGAAAGCTTTCTTCAGGAAATGTGTCCAACACACACGTCCGGTTCCAAAATGCTTCCCAAAATAAATTGAGGCAGTATATTTCTCAATTCATCTGAGATTGGAAGTTGATCCTAAGTTTGAGACGCCGTCAGTCATTTTTCCTGAGTTGAGTGGGCATGTAGCAACCACACATTGGGCACATACGATCGTACGTCACAACAGCGCCAAATTCAAATCCGCTTCTTTCTACACGCTTTTGCCTTTCAATGGCTATTGCATGCAAATGACAAACAGCATTATGTCAAACTTAAGCCGTGTCACAGGCTCTTTTTGACATATGTTATGCATAAAAGAGTGGGACAAAAAATGGATTATGATGGAAAAGGAATTTAAGCAAGCTGGTGGAAACAATCTCTGAAGTTCCGAGTTTTTTTGTGTGTCTCTTATGCGATCAATATAGTCATTAAAATACGTGTCTTTCAACAGTTTGGAAACTCAGAAAAAGTCTCAAAATTTTATCACAGGGCGCTTAGCAGTAATTGTAATTTACAGGCTGTAGTATTTATTTGTGCTAACAAAATGCTCTCTGGTTGCTTGTCAGTAGTTGCTAAAATGCTTCTGTAGGATTCCTTTTAGTATTGCATTTTTGCATCATGTAAATAATTGTACAGGTATTATGGGTGGTGTGATATGGCACAGCCCCTTTTTAAAAAAACAAAACATGTATTAAGTGTTTATTTTTAAGAACATAAACACCCTGAAGCCTATTCCAATTGAGGCAGGGCGCACCTCAAGAGTCATACAAGGAGTGTGCTCTAAAAGATGAAAGATATGATTGAATCTAGCCAATAGAATACCTGAGCATCAGGCTTATTGAGAGGGATTTGATTTCTCATATGTGTAACCAGAGACAATCTTCTGGCTGTGGGCCTCGTATAGCCAATCGTCTGTTATTTCAGTTACAAGATGCTGTCACGACAAATGCTCTGTCATTCCATGCATATGCGTGATAATAAGCATGGTGATTAACTACCTTTGCTGTCTTCAAGATAATCTCATTCCCTCTGCCACACTTTTCCCATGCTGTACTTTAGAAGACAGTATTACCTCATCATTCCCCCAGAAGGCAACGTAGAAAAAACTATTGTTGAAGCCCATTTGGGCATGTCAGAGAAGGGGCAGTTGTTTATTTACTTAAGTCTTTGTACTAGTCTGGCACAATGGCTAATGTATATCCAGATCCCAGTGAGGAATTGTTTGACTTGTGGGATCCATGCCCGGGTTTGTCTGAAGCCAGTCTGGGTCTGGGGTAAATCTTCAGTGCTCCGAACCCCCCTGGTCATTACTGTCTGTGAAACATCTGCTTCAAAATATCTGCCCCTGAAAAACAATGTACAGAGATCAGCCCAAATCCACTGCTGAAAACACAAAACCATTTTAGTATCTTGCAGGCTAGGGCAGGGGTGTCCAAACTTTTTCATCAGAGGGCCACATGCAGAATAATCGAAGGATGGAAGGCTCACTTTGCTTAAAAAAAAAAAAAAAACGGCAAGCAATTATGTGTTTTGTTTTGGCGTTTTTGTTGTAGTTGTTTATTCTTAATTTTCTGTTAAAGTTAATAATGCAAATAATTTGGGATATTTTCATGGTTTTTGTGGTGGTCCTCAGCCCTGTAATCCGGTACAACAGATCTGCCCCTCTTTTAATTTGTAATAAGATGACGCTCTTCAACTAAAACATGTTTATTCATGAAACATTATAAAGAGAAATGTTGTTACTACCTTAGCTTCTTTGCATATCTGGTAAATCTCCATAAGTTTTCAGGTTCGTTGTACTGTTCTCACGAAGGATTTGGGTGTCGCACCACCCACCTTTTCAACACACACACCCAATAGGGTTGCAGACCGAGTCAAATTTTTTTATTTTTTATTTATGCTGCGGGCCACTAAAAAATGGACGGTGGGCTGCAAATGGCCACGAGCCATAGTTTGGATACCACTAACCCAGTGGGTTGCACAAGTTCAGATTTTTTTTAGGATCAACACTGTGATGAAAGTCAAGTGGACCTCAACTAATGACATCATTTGTCATTTTCAAAGGAGTAGCAAAGACTTTGCAATAATCCATATCAGCAAACAATGGACAGCTCTTACACCAAATTCACTCAGAACATACACATTAGAACACAAGATGACAGGTGATGGTATTTCCAGCCAGTATACTTGCCTCTGCAATAGACAGAGTTGCACAGCTTGATCCAACAGGGGAAACCCGCCCTCATTCTGGGTCCACCATCGCGCAGGTTCCCGGTAATTTATGGTGTTTGCAAATAATCACGGACCCCTTCGTGTGTGGTGGAATAATTCCCTGCTCTCCTATCAAGAGGTTCAAACAGATGACGAGGCGTAAACCACATTGTAAGCTTTTTTTCTTTTTCTTTTTTTTACAAATGCAAGAAACAGCATGCAGGCATTATCTGCGTCAACAATATTTTGCCGGTCACACACGCAAAATGTAACCTCTGCATTTGACCCATCACAATACTGGACACAGCAAATACACTGTTCGTGGCACACACTGCAGCATGAGGCTATTTAATCGCCCAGGGAGCAGTTCAGGGTATCGGTGTCTTGTTCAAGGACACCACAGCCATGTATCCAGGAGATGTTGGAGGTGGATGTTGTTGAACTGGAGTTCCCACAGTGGCAGACGAGGATCTTAGACACGTGGCCACGGCTGTACATACAGGCCTTCAAAATAAAAGCACATCCGTATATAAACGGATATAGACATGATTAGCAATGTCAATGTCATGCTTTAATTGTAATTTTGGAGTTGTAAAGTCAACTAGTCAGCTAGTCTGTAAAACCCAAAGTATGCACAAGCGCACCCTAGTCTACATTAGTCTTGAGTCAAAGATTAACGCTATTGTTTGTACGTACCTTATTCAAATTGATGTTACTTTCTACTATACAGAATATTTAGAGGACGTCCTGCTCTGATTTCTGCCACAATGGAATGATGGGTGGTGATTAAGGGTTATCTCTGGCCAGGCAAATATCACAGACAATTTAAATCTGTTCTTCTTGCCTGCGGGAGCTACAATAAGTGAGAAGTTCTTTCCCAGGACAGCAAGGGAGTTGTAATTGGCAGTTACCCTGTCACAGTGATTTCAACAGTGTGGCTCACATTGTGGCCTGTTGTGACTGACGGAGCCATGGCTTAATCTTCATTTAATAACACTGCTCTATATGGTTAAACAGGAACTAGTTAGGCCTCAAAAGTATCCTGTCTTGTTAGGTCAGTTTGGATCTAGATACAGGCCATTCCAGTGTGACTTCTTACTCTTTTTATCACCACCAGCGTGGGTCAGTTAGATTTCATCACTATTAAAACTGGTTGTATAACTAAAAAGGTGAGCTGAAAAGAGAACAAGGAATATGTCCTCATACTGTTCACCAGTAATGTAGTTCTTATTGCCTTGCTCTAGGGCACCTCGACAGTAGTCAGGATATGGACTATCGGTAGTTACTGTGACCCCCTCTGTTATCTTGTAGAACTTCTGATCAACATTCTACTAAGTGCCCCTGCTCCCATATCCAAATCCAACTGTCTTCAGAAATGCAATATATGAAACACCCCATGATCCTAGTGGCTTTATATGGAGCGCCCATCTTCATACCACAGGCATGAGCCATAAAAGTGTAGGTTCTTCAAAGATTTGCGGGAGGAAGAATGGAAGGTGAGAGGTGAAAGGGTTAGCAATGCTCTTGGCAACTTCCCCTACATTATTGTCATCTGGTCGTTTCAAGGCAGGAGGACTGAGGGGGGTTGCCAATTGTGTGTTATTTCACACTTTTTCACAGTTGAGTTATGGTTCTGCTAAACTAACTTTTGCAGACTCATGTACGGCAACACATAAAATAAGATTATTTTATGTTATAAATCCAATGGTGGTGGTAGTAACAATGCTGTGGACAGACACTTTCTGATAAATATATATGTCCCGATTAAATTGTGCAAGTCATCTATGGTCGATGTTTACATATTGTAGTGTATATGGCTTGATTGTGTCCCTTGTGAATCTGAGAAACATATTCACAGAATTAACAAATGTCGTCATATTATTGATGCATATGAATCACTCACTCACTCAAAAATGAGGAAATGAGAGGTTGCCAATATGCAAACAAAGTGCCAACAAACCCGAGCAGAGGAGAAGACCCCAAGAAATTCACAGAACAAGTTTCCCATGCTCCGTGAATGGGAGCTATTTCCCCCTGCTGAGCAGTATATGAGCTGATATTACCCATGACATGTTTAAGGCTGTGACCTTGGAGAGTATTCCACTTGATTGGCAGTTTAGGCTGTTTTTTCTTCTTCTTTTCGGACCCTGTGACACATACTATACCAAACTCCAGCCTGTTGGACAAATCCTGCCCTCCACATCATATGTTCTAAGAGACCTGGAAGATTATTATCGTTTTGAAATACAGTTGCCTGCCACTTTTTACAGTGTTGTACTACCCAGTTTAAATGCATCTTAAATTCCGTTGTACTCTGTGCAATAACAACGACAATTCTAGTTCTAATTCAATGTTGTGATGTTACCAGACTTGAAGTTCAGCAATCGTTTATTATTTAGGGTAGCTTTGGTGAGGGAGATAGTTTTTTTGACATCCACCAAAAAAGTTGATGGAATTTAATGACAGAATATGTTAAATCATAAATAAATGATGTTTTTTTTTTTACAATAGTCCTGCCTGCTTGAATGATGATGATTAAAAAGGGGAAGTGTTATGTTTTTTGGTTATTAAATCAGAAAGCTGAAAATGTGGAAGTTTTTCCTAATCTATAAATTAAAGATGATAATGATTCACAAATAAATGATTTTATTATGAAACTCTGCTTATTTACGAAACTACTGCCCAATCAACATAACATTATATAAATAGGAAGAGGTGGACATTCCGTATTGATGGAAAGTCCATCAATCCATCAATTAGAGACTCCCGTTTTGTTAATAATTAAAAGATTGATGAGAAACTTGGCGGACTAAGTATTGCCGGAAGTGGGTTTGTTTGTCAATGTAATCATCAATATCCAGGTCAGTACTAAAGGATCATTTATGCTGTTGTCCAATGACAGAAACATTGACGGACGCCCAATTCACTGATGCACCGCAGAGTACTGTAATGTCTCCCAAGTACATTGACGGTAGACGTTGGTTGGTTGTGCCATCTTCTTTATTGTAAGCACACCAACATCTGCTGTTGGCCGGTCGTAGCTGGCGCCAAAAAAAGAACTAGCGTTTGACCCGCCCGTCCCATGACTCACGTGATGCATTCACAAAATAGTACTTCCACTTCTTTTCTGGGACTGGGCCAAGACACTATTTTTCTCCTTCAGTAAACTAAATATACAATTACCAGGTATCCTACCTTCCTTGCACACCATTCTCCAAGCCTTCACTCTACTGGCTCTGTCCCAATACTGATAGCCGGCCATGTTGTGAGGTGACTACAGACAGCGATAATGTTTTCCTTCTGTTGTAAATTTCTCATTACTGCTATGTTTATGCAAGCATTAGTTCAGTACTCAGTTTATTTATTTGAGATCATGCGCATTGTTAGACAGCTAGCATTGCGTCATTTTAAGTTTTTGAACAGCTAAGAGTCCTAAGTATTAGTATTTGTGTCAGTTAGGACTGTGTACACACTAAATGTCAGCAAAATAACCAATGATGGGATACATTGACGGACGCCCATTCGCTGAGGAATGACGAATAATGGCTTTACGATTACAAATTGGTCCGGCTCGCAATATTGACGGGTTGACGGTGACAGAAGGGCAACCCGACTGTTGACGATTGACGGACGCTCAAATTTCATTGAATTTGATTAAATAGGACTGCATTGTTATTTTATATCATAATTTATAGCAAAACATTACAGTTACAAGTGACTTCAAAGGTTTTATGAAAGTTGCTCATCCTACTTAAAAAAAAAAAGAAGTCACATCCAAAAACCACAAGTGTCCACCGATCGGTGACGAGGGTCAAAATATGAATAAACGAGTGCATAAACAAATGCAGATGGTTTGAAATAGAACATGGCTCATTTAACGATTTAATGCTCAAATGAAACCATTTGAACTTAATTTAATTGGGACATTTTGGATCAGCTTTGGAGACAGTGCAGTCCGCCACCAAATAAGGAAATATCTTCGGAACAATGGTTTTGTATTTCTCCCATGGAGTTCCAGAAACTTGTAGAATCAGTGCCAAAGCACATTGAAGCTGTTCTGGCTGCTTGCTCTAATTTGTCACCCGATTGTATATCGATCTAACCCTTGTTTTAAGTAGGCCCAGTGTCAGGGTTTTTCACCTCATATTTAGATAACCCAAGCTGGTCACAGTCTGCCAGACCTCCACTACAGCGCAGCTGACAATTCTCCTGTTGGCCACAAAACTTTCATCATATCCCACACCATGCAGATGAGGAATCATATGCATACGTTCTCAAACAGACTGTGAGAAACAAGTAAAAGTCGCATAGAAACAATAAAATCGACCTCACAGGCAGATTAAGTCACCGCATTAGCAGCACTTTTTCTTGGTCTTGTTTCCACTCCTTTCCTGTCTGAGATAGGGATGACATTGGCTTGCTTGTTGCATTTTACTCAACGAGGCTGCCTGAGGAACAAACACGCAGGACATAGAAGAGGATGTGGCGCACATAGTTGAGAGCAGCCCCGCATGTTGTCTTCTTCCAGCAATTTGACTTGAGGAGAAAGAAGGAAATCTGAACAAGGGTGCCCGAAAACATCTGGTGCACAGTTGCAGCAACTCGGTCTCAGCCACCAGAAGCTCATTCGCAACTCTCCTCCTGTTTCCACCCTCCTTGCCTGTCTATCTCTATATCTGGCCGTCAGTTTTATAGAGACATTACAGCTTTTAATTAAATGTAGTGATTCAAAGCGAGTCTTTGGCTTCTGACCCAATCTTGCCCATGAGCAATGGGCTAGGATGGAGACTTTGAGACACAACAAAGTGACAAGTATAAACCTGCTCTCTTTGGTTGTGTGCACATCTTTGTGATTTTCTATCTATGTGAGTATGTGTGTGTGAGGGGGAGGTCAACTACACAGTAACAAATACAAGGGGCAACTACAAGTAGAACCTTTGTGATTGTAAGTAGAGAGCATGCAGTAGAGTCCTGCACTCCCACCATCACACTAAAGCTGAACACTGAGGTGATGTCACACATTAGCAATTTAAGCTTAAAAGAGTGACTTTTACGGGTTTTCTGATGACATAAAACATAAGGGCCGACCTGCATTCATGGGGTTGTTGGAGTTGATGAACTTCTTCTGTTTGAGTTGAAGAAAGAAAGTAACTTTTTTTTTTTTGTCTGGGACATGCTGTCCGTGTGGGCAGGAGAGGCAGAGCTGTACATTGCTGCTGCCACTCGGTGGCAGTGTTGAGTTAAGCGCCATTGGCGCAATGCGTAGAAGAAGTTGAGCTCTTCCGTAGATATTAAATATATTAAATAATATACTT
Source organism: Vanacampus margaritifer (assembly GCF_051991255.1). NCBI lineage: Eukaryota > Metazoa > Chordata > Actinopteri > Syngnathiformes > Syngnathidae > Vanacampus > Vanacampus margaritifer. Next base: position 7,126,825 of record NC_135440.1, on the reverse strand, counting down.
GACCTCAAGTGCCTCATCCTGGCTAACGTAACTGATTCGTTTTGGGTTATTGGTTGTGTGTGCTTACTGTGTCATTGTACTATTACAGTATTTTATCTCTAAGGGATTCGTTTTGTCACTCCACTAAAAGGGCTGACAAATTAAAACTTGAGATAGTTGCTCTATGTACTAATCAGCCAGTACTTGCTAGAAATTTCTGCAGCTCCGCTTGCCTGTCTCCATGACCAGTTTTCCTCTCATATTTTCCTCAATTTTAGAGGGATCTCCAGTTCTTGGTAGCGTCACTGTTGTGGCCATATTTTCTTAAATTCTTCTCCTGGCCGATAGCTTTGAACAATACAATCCCTCTGACTCTGTGGGAGGTCTCTGGACCATGGGCTGTAAGATGTGACTACAAAATATGTGAGGAAGCCTACTAGAACAGTTGGATGTTATTTGGGGTTAATCTGAGCAACTTCAAATGGTGGCATGTGTGTGCTGACTCCCATTTAACGTTTTAGATTGTGATTTTAATAATAAGATATTAAAGTTTTAAAATAATGTTTGTTGCTCTCATTTTCATATAATAAAAACCTGGCAGTTTATCGTTGTGTAGGACTTACATCCACTATATATCAAAATCTTATATATCATTGGCCCTTGCATCCTGTCCTTTTTGTGTATGGACACCACTGCCATAGACACTGGTGGTCCATAGAGGTGTGAGGACTGTATAACTGAATAATTAACCAAATCCAAGGCACAATTGGGTGGTTACTGTCAAGAAACTGCACTTTGCCAGGGTGCCATATCAAACCTCTTTCAAACATACATTTCTTTCTTGTTGGGTGGCAAGGTTCAGGTCACTGATCCCAATAGACCTTGGACATCTCTCTTGGATTAGTGGGAGCTTAAGGTCTCTCTTTGATTTGATTCCTTTCGCCTTCCTGTGCTGTAACTCTGACAGATGCCGCTGCCTTTTGGGGTACACAAACCTTAGTGAGGTGAGACCTTGAAATGACTGTTGAAATTGCACTGTAATCATACACATCTAAAACCAACAAGAAAATGTCTGCCATATGGCCCAAAGCCCTGTGTTTGTGTTTGAGTGAGACACAAGGGGGATTATTGACAAGAGTTTTGAGAGCCATGTCTGGATAGATGAGCTGAGCAGCAGTGATTCTTGTTGGCCCGTTTCTGTGATCCGATCTGCCGAAGCCACTCAGCTGTCCATCTGCCTGGTGTTTGACAAGTGTTTGATGCAGTGCAGGCCTTAAAGAGGATCAGACCCTTCCTGGATGGGCTTTTCCTTTTACCCTGTGCAGCAGCAGCTCTGCTAATAGATCAAACACACGCTCCCCTTCCTTCCACAACTCTGTAAACCAACGAGCTATTTTTATCAAACAATATGTGTCGGATAACCAAAGGAGACTGAACAGCGCCTTCCAGAGTTAGTACAACAATCAGAGAAAACAAAAAGCATCAGCCTGCATGTACTCCCTCATCACCGGCTATTGCTGAGGGGTCTCTGCGTGATCCTGATAGCCCCTGTCTCTGTTTTAGTGCCTAAGCCTGCCTGACTTAGTTTGGCTCCCCTCTCGTTAGGGTCTGGTCCTGTTTTGGGACAGTTGCGCTCCATGTCCAAACATGTGAGGGATTTCCTCATGAAATTTCCCAGTAGAGAAAAGGAGGGATGAAAGGCCTTGTGCAGATATTAGAATGAATCCTGCTGGACAATTTCCTCCTATATTGTGCTCCGTTCTGTTACAAGGCCCACGGAAATCAAGGGGGAAGCAGTCCAGGTGTAATGATGGAACCAATGTGTGCACGCACATGAATGAGTAACACTTTGACGTGAAGGCAAATCCTATGTATGGTGGGAACATACATGGTCGCTGCTTTATATCTCTGTCACTATTGCTCTAAAGTAAGTTAATTTACTGTTACAATAGCTGTCATATTAACCAGCTGAAGGTGTTCATTTCAGTTGTGATTAGGATGGCATCATCATTTGGGACAAGTCAGTGGTGTTATGTATGTTGACATGCAAAACTGGCAAAATAAGTCAAAGTGCAAAATGGTAGGACCTAAGCAGAAAATCACAGTACTGTACAGTGGAAGAGTGCACACTAGATCCCGGGTGAATAACAATTAAATTGTGGTTTAAAACAGTTTAGATTAAGAAAAAAAATGTGACAATCAATGTAGTGACAACTTTTCCATGCTTTTTTGTTTGTTTGTTTTGTTACACTAACAAAATATGTTAGGTGCTGATAGGGGTTACCTTTTCACTTCAATAAATTATTTTTGCAAATAAGTGAATGTGTGGCCCTTAAGCAATTAGGGCACCCACCATATGATGTAGATACAGTACTATATGTGCACTTTATTTACCATTTTAATCCTTTTTTTTTCCATGTCTTAGGCTATGATGTGTTTTGTGTGTGTGTGTGTTTTTTGTTGTTGCTGAAAAAGTGCACGATGTCAATCAATTTAAAGCAAACGGCGAATGTAGATTTTGGGTGTGAGTCTGACCTAGTATATATGTACACACTTTAGGGCTGGTCGTGACTCGAAGTGAGATGCGAATTAGCAGTTAAAAACTAATCGAATATCATAATTTTGGGATTCCAGTGAGAATGAATCATACACTCAATGGATTGGTTAAAAAAAAATCAATCTAGCTCATATTGGCTTAATTAACCAATAAATTGGTCAGACATTGACCATTCCGGGTGGTTACGGGCATACCAATTTTATTGGTTAGCCAAACAACCAATGAAATTGGTTACAATAGAAAGTAAGTCTAGATAGATCACTTGGAAATATATTTATTGTATCAATTTATTGTATTATAAATGTATTTCTTAGTGTTATTATTTTAATTTTAAGTGAGTACAATATATTATTATAAATAGTGTTCAAAAATTAAAATGTGTGTCTCGATAGATCACTTGGCATGATCAGCTCACTGGCCTAGAGTGTCTGCACTAAGACTGGGAGGTTGTGGGTTCAATCCCTGGCTGGTTCATTCCAAAGACTATAAAAATTGGACCCTTTTGCCTCCCTGCTTGACACTCAGCATTATGAGTTGGAATTGCAGGGTTAGATCACCAAATGATTCCCAAGCGTGGCCCCACGGCTGCTCACTGCTCCCTCAGGGGATCCGTCAAATGCAGAGAATGAATTTCGCCCCATTTAGGTGGGTGTGACAATCAGTGATACTCTTTTTGTCGGCCTCTAACACAGATTAACCAATATCTTGGTCAGAATGACCAATTTGTATTGGTTGGCCCAATCACCAATAAATATTGGTTGAAAACACCTTGCATTTTAGAGTGGTTTTAACCAAATAATCTGTCAGACACATATGTACAGTAACTACATGGGCCAAAATTCAAAATTCGGTTATATCTTTAATCACTGGTTAAGTAGATTTAACTAATGGTTAACTTTAACGGCACTGTTATCTTGTTGTTCAAAACTCTGTTAACTTTAACCGGCTGTTAACTTGCTGTTTAACAGTGTGGTTAACTACGTTTGTGGCTTAATGCTGCCTTCATGATGCCCGTTGAGCGCAATAAAAAGAGAGTCTTTTTTTTTCTTTTTCTGAGAGCTCAGCATTGTTCATTCGGTAATTTTAATAATAAAAAGAGAGTCTATCAAGGTCTTGACTGGTGATTATTCTGATGAAGAGTTACGCACACGCTAATTTTGCAGTAATACAATCCCAAGTCTCATGCTGAGTCAAAAGAAAAAGAATAAAAATGTTGTTGTTTTTAAGACTAGTTCTAAAAATGTACAGGCTTGCCCAACATTTAGTGGGAGGTGATTCCAAAGAGAGGTTACCTGTGATGTTTCTAGTTTGCTTTCATGTCAATAATCAAACAGACAACAACACTGTGAATAGCGACTAATTATTTAATTTTAATTTCTAAGTTAAATTTTTAAAATTAATTTTAATTTAAAACAATTACAAATATTAGTAATAGTTACAAATAGTACCATAGTTATATTAGTTACATTAGCTGGAAAATACACACATATTAGATGTATGTAAATACAAAAAGACAAATAATTCAAAACTATTCTATCAAATATTACACAAAAATACAATTCAGTCAAAAATACAAATATGTTAGACAAAAAAAAAACTGACAAAAATATGAGAAAAATCTGACAAACATGCAATATTATATGCTACAAAAATATTGGCAAAAATACTAAATAAGAATTAATAAGCTTCGGCTTCATCTCGTCAGCCCTTTTTCTTTTCGGGTTGTCCGAAAGGAAAAATGAACAATAAAAACAAAAACAAAACAAAAATTATACACAAAATATTCACTGATAATACATACAGTAGAAAAAATTAATGATAATGAATAAAAAATAACAAAAATAAATTATTTCTCAAAAACTCTTAAATTGCTTCAACCATTGATTGAATAACGTTTTCTTCGTCAGCAGAGAAGTACCTGCTTATTTTTTTTGTGTCCAGTGCCAGGGGTCGTTTGGAGAATATCCATTTATTTTGCCGACCCGGAAGTAAATAAAAAGAGTAATTGTGGGAAATATCCGTGCTAACCAGTGACGTAAACGGCATGGTTTTGAACAACACATATTTAATGGCGGGTTAAGAATTTAACCGCCGGTTAGGGGTTAAACATTGGTTAAAATAACCGAGAATTGAAAAACTGGGCGCAGCTTGATTGGTCATATTCAACTTTTTTTGGGTGAATTTGACCAATGTTTCTGTTGTTTGACGCGTTGGCTACGTACAGTCATGGTACTCTCAGATATGTTTATGTTTATGTTTATAAGTGAGTGTAAGGCTTAGCACCTTGGACACCATATGGTGTAGATAAAGCGCTGTATTAGTGCACTCCATTTACCATTATGATCGAATTGGATTTTTAATTTCTTGGAATAAGACGTGTCTTTTGGAAAAAATTACCCAATCGAATGGATTTGGCATAAATCCAAATGGTAAACTAATTTACATATGTACAGTATGTAATGTTTGAGTATATACATATGTATATGTACTGTATATAATTATGGATGTATGTATGCATAAAGTATGCACAGTATATTTGTATATATTGTACAGTATGTACAGCAGGGACGTGCTGGGAACAAAACTTTTCCCTTGTTTGTGGACAAGGAGGGGAGTGTGCACGCACTGTAAAGTATAACATCTTAAGTAAATTTCTTAAATTTAACCTAAATTTGCTTATTTTGATTTGACAAGTTGTTTTTACTTAAAATGAAATTGTCAGGCAAGTTCATTGTGCTTATTTTAAGATACTTATTACTTAATTATCTTATTTGATCAAGCAGTCTTGGCATTGAGTGTTAAACAGCCATTTTTAAGTACTGTGAGGATTAAAACAAGCATTTCCCACATTTTAAGATGACAACTAACCAACATCATAGGCCCTGAACTTGGGTTTCATAAATTGTCTTATTTTAAGATTTTCCACAATCTACTAATAAATAAAAAAAAAAGGAAAAAAATACAAGTATGGAAACATGAGTGCAATATGGTTAATTTCGTCATATTTATACTAAGCTCATTTGTCCTTGTTTCAGTACCAGCTCAGTGGTCTAGTGGTAGAGTGCCTACCCTCAGACTTCAAGGTTGTGGGTTCACTTCCTGGCTGGCTAGGTCATGACAAAGAAAATGGGACCTGTTACCTCCCTGCTTGACACTCAGGCTAAGGTATCCAAGTGTAAAAAAATACTCATGTATTTAAAAAAAACAGTTCTATTTATTACAGCTTGAAAAAAATCGACATTCCTGGTTTTTAGTTTGGAAATACTATTTTCAAGACCGCAGTGGTTGATATGGGCCTAGTATTATTTTCTTATTTTTTATAAAATCTTACAAGTAAATTTATGTAAAATTTTCTTGTTCTGTTGGCTTCAATTTTCTACAGTCTTTTTTGCATTGCACCGGACGCCGACATGTGGCGATTACTATTCATCGACGGTGAAGGGGCCTTTTACTTTCTCCTTCTCCTTTTGAACTTATAAAGCGTGCTGGGCAATGTATTTTAGTTCATGTATTTTTATTTTTTTTATTCATAGGTTCAAACAAAGCAAGCAAGCAATTAATCGGCAAAGCATTGTGTGCATCAGATCATATAACACCTGCGTAATCACAATCATCTTTACAAAGAAATGTGTCTCTGCTAGTAGGAGCGGTAATAGTGCTGCAGCAAACAAGCCACTATAACAAAAACATACATTTGGACATAATGAAAATTGTAGTCATGAAACAATATCGAGTGTCCTGTTGTGACACAACAACAAATGTGAAGATGATGTAGTCATGAAGCATTATAAGGTGTTATATATTATAAGATGATCAAAGTCTCTTTCCTCATATTTATCAAATGTACAGTTACAGTATAAGAAATCCAGTGCTACGTCTGTCCTTGAGCAATGACGCCGTTCACATCTGTAATAACTTTCCAGATATAAAGATCAATTTGCTACCGTGTGTTCCCAATCTTTAAATTTGTGGTCACATTTTAACCACTCCCTCATGTGCTGCTGCTATCTTCAGCTCACTTTGCCTTGACCCCATCCGTACAACAATTACAAAACTTTCAGGCCGCAAGAGCAACACACCGCATCACAACGGCCCTGCCTTTGATAAGCCTTGCGCTTTCTATTTTTCTCATCTGAAATAAAACACAACATTAAGCCATTCATTAAAGCCAACTAAGCCTAATTATCCCTCATTTACCCAAGTGCTTGTGCAGCATGAGAGTCACATGTACTTAAGTCCAGATGTGTCGATGAGCCAGTCGGGAGATAGCAAACCACAGTGGGGGCTTCGCTCGTCTCGGGAGTGCTGTGGTTTCCAGATGCAGGCTGTCGTTAATGGTTGTTCACTGGCTGGCTGCTCTCAAGACAAAATTGACTGCTCTTTAGCTTAGCTGATTTCAAAGTGGAAATCAAGAAAGGAGTTTCATGCATTCACAGGCCCGTGTACACTCGCAAGACAGAAAAATAGCAAATATTGAAGGTATTAATTTCTGCCTTCAAAATAATTGACAACTTGTTGTCAAGGGATGGAGCTCTTCTATTGTTTCTTAGTTTTCTCCAGCTACTTTGGTTTCCTTCCACACAATCCTACTAGGTCAAGTGAAGACTCTAAATGGACAGTATGTGAGATAGTATGTGAGTGGTGAATAGTCCAGGCTGTACTCCACTTTTTGCCCATATTCGGATGGATGGGTACTGTGTAGACTCTTGTGTCTTGTGTCTTCTACACTGCTGTAGAGTTTGATTCTTTAGTTGTATTTATTAATGACCAAACAGGTGTATTCTTCCATATGTACAGTAAATCTTGCAGAGAGTAGCTTAAAACTAGTGTTATTCCGATGCCGATTTTGATACCCAGCTTTGCATCGGCCGATACCATACCGATACCTAAGTTGTTGTTTTTTTCTGAACATGAAAAAGCTGTCCTGCCATTGGTTCAGAGCATTCAAGGGCCAATAGAACATGTCACACATCAGTGAATGTCGGGCATGAGCAAGACACAAGATGCTGCATCTAAAGTCCTATATTAGTGTCAGAATTATTGGTATCGGCATGTTACTTGTTAGTACTCCCCGATACAGATACCGCTGTTTTAATGCAGGCCTCTGCCGATACCAGTATCGGTATTGGAACAACACTACTTAAAACTAACAAACCTTGCATGGTTTGGTAAGAAACCATCTGGTCCTGTGGGGGGCCCTTGTTAACTTCCTCCAACTCAGTAAGAATTACAATGGGTGACAGATCATGCAGCTGAAGTCAATATACTTTTCTTTTTCAACTTAACTTTCAACTGCTGCAATGAAAGACTTATAGACATTCATCATATTAATCAGCAAGCTCTGTCATTTGTTTGTTGTTATTAAGACAATGTGACGTCAAGAAAACAGACGTACTTGTGGATGCCGGATGTTGAAATGTCTCACACAAAAAGGGGCGCAGTAACGAATAAGTGGAATCATTCATGTACAACAATAACCTCTGTCAAGGCACGATCTGTGACGCGGGCAGGATCGGCCATCTTGGATGGCTAATAGTGTTGTTCCGATACCAATACTGGCATCGGCAGAGGCCCCGATACTGCATTAAAAAAGTGGTATCGGTATCGGGGAGTACTAACAAATGACATGCCGATACCATTAATTTTGACTCTAATATAGGACTTTGGATGCAGCATCTTGTGTCTTGTTCATGCAAGACATTCACTGATGTGTGATATGTTCACTGTATGCCGAGCTAAGGTATCCTATTGGCCCTTGAATGCTCTGAACCAATGGCAGGACAGCTTTTTCACGTTGAGAAAAAAATCCCCCGTAGGTATTGGTATGGTATCGGCATTGGCCGATACTGCAAAGCTGGGTATCGGTATTGGGGGCCAAAAAACATTATCGGAACAACACTAATCGCTAACTACAGCAACCACAAAACACGTTTACACACGCAAAATGAAACAGACATTGTGAAATGTACAGGACAGGTGCACGTTTTTTTTTTTTTGTTTGTTTTTTAAGCAAAGAAGTTCTGTACCCAAGCATATCTTGTACGAATAGAAAAGATTTTGACACATACTGCAATTATAGTTTTCTGTGAGAGTGGGTACGGTTTATTTTTAATGTCTTTAGAACAATGTGTGGCCATTATCATAGTGTAACACATGTTTGCAAATGTGTATTTTTTATTTACTTGCAATTGACTTATATTTGTTTTGTGAATTATTATTTTTGGTTTTGTATTTATTTTAGTTTTACATGCTGACATGTTTTGTGTACTGCACATGTCATGAGCGCAGAGAGAGGAGAGATAGGTGTAACCGAGCGAGCCTCGTTCGAGAAGAGAGTTTACTAAGAGAGACATGCTTGAATCCTTTCCTGCCGTGTCTGGTTAATTTAGCAGCAGGATTCAACTCGAAACTGTTTGTTGCCTGCCTTTTACCCAGCCTCCGGAAACAACAACAACATCTTAGGGTTACAATAGCATAAGGGGTGACTGGGTGAGGGGTGGGGGTCATTTAAAACACACACACCGCAGACCTACTGTAAAGTATAACAATGCAGACTCACTGGAAATATAATGGGGTAAAAAGTCAAATGTTCATCTTTAAAACGTATAGGAACAAAAGTTACTTAGTTAGTTACTTTAGAATTCATCAAGAATCAAAGTTTTTTTGCCAGATTCACCACACCAGCATCTATCGAAATTCAAACACAATCTGCTTCTTGCTCTGGTCGTTGAATCGGTGGAAGCTGAGGTCTGTGGATCTCACTCTGCTTCATCTGTCCTTCCTTCCTTTCCTCAGTCTCTCCTTTGGTTTCTTGAGGTCTCCCTAATTTGTTGGAATTTAGATATTTCTGGGGTTGGTGAAAGACTCTGGTTGGTAACCCGGTGGGTTGTAGGTCATGTCTGGTCGGTGCTGGATTTCACTTTCCTTTCTTTTCTTTGATCCTTCCTCGGGTCTCCTGACAACCTCACGACTCTAGCTGGATTCTAAAGTATTCGGTTTAGGTGAACGGTATGGGATTTTTTATAGGTTTTAGGTGAACTAATGAGTACACACTCACACGCACGTATACATGCACACAAACATACACACGCACATACAAAATAAAAATATAAAAATAAATAAAAAGAGAGAGCAATGATGATTAAAAAAAGTTTTTTTTCATGTATCATTTTATTTTATTGCACAGGCATATGAAATTTTGTTCTAGTATTGTTGCCGTAGTTCGCGATCCAAGATGGCCGATCTTCCGCGCATGCGCGTCACAGATCGTGCAGGGGTCACAGATAGCGCCTTGACAACCCCATTGCACAGTGGCAGTAATCATTTTTATTAAAGCAACCATATTATTAAATTTTCACATCAATATATGATTTGAATATTTATAGTCCTGGGTTTTCTAACTGATATATAGATAAAAGGAAGAAAAAAACAAACTTCAGAATATGGTTTTGACACCCATGCGGACAGCAGTCCATCAGATGATGTTGACATGATCTTGTCTGCAATAGTGCGATTCATGAACCTCTATAGTGTAATCCTCCTGATGTCTTGATATGACAATATGACACTAAAAGTCCCACAACACTTCAGTATTAACCATCAAACTGAAATTATGATGTAACAGAAGTTGCATAAAGAGGACATTCAAAGCAGTAAAGCTTTGTTTTCCATTGTGGGTGACATGAAGTGAAGTGTGGGGCTAGCCATTGATTGTCAGTAATGTGAGCTGATTGTACTGGCGTCACTGGTTCGACTTTCGGCTCCTCAGACTTAAATTTCCTTCATGATGATACTGAATCCCTTGTTACTCAACGAGTGTGCTGTAATGTATCATTGCCACCTGCACCACCAAAACGTGATACCGAAAATTGGGACCTTGCAGGATAGTTATTTTGAGACCCTTTGCAATGTAAACACAAGAAATGTCTTTCTTTACCAAACCAAACCAAACTGTATCACTTGGAAATGAAAAGGAAAGATAATCAAAATACTTAAAACAACACTAAGGAACTTTCAGTTTACGTTGATTATGGCGGCACCATATGGACAAAAGTGGTAATGTTATGTCTGAAAGAAGACCACAATTCCCATGAGGACAAGCGCGTTGTGTCGTTTTTTTAGCTCACGCCAGCGAGTGAAAGCCGGGCCAATGTTGATCCTTGACTGTCCTTTTATCCGGGTAGCTTTCCTTTTTTCTTTTTTTCTTTTCTATATCCTCAGACAAAACGTATTCAATTGTTTTGCAGCTTCTGACAGGAAAGCAGTAATTGAGCGTCGACATACAAGGACATATGGCATAAAGCAGTCAGCACATTTGTAGTTTTTTAGCATGGCAGTGTTCCTACATCCTCCTCAAAGTTGCTTAGTGCCAGTAAAAATGATACAGACGCCCTCAGGCCATGGCAAAAGTGTACCATTCAACTAGTTTTAAGTCGATGTTTCATCAGAATAGTTATGAAAATATGTTATTAAAGTTGAAAGTTAGTGCTACTTTAATGCCATGAATAAGGTGTTATTACATTTATCTATTTTACTTGCAGACAGAAAATGTCCAGACTAGGGATACGCCAATTATCTGCGCCGATATTTGGCATTTTGAAGCATCGGCCTTCAAAATTTTGACGCCAGTATTATGCCTTTTACTGCAAATGAATATCAGCTCCAAATATTGGTTATGGGATCCGTTGGCTACTAATATCGGTAAACCATATCAGTCTATTTCTTGTCTAAAAAAGATCCTGTATACTTCTTTAGTTTAGAAATTACAAATACCGCGGTTATACTGTACCCTCCAAAGTGCTTCTTGGAAGGATGAAGAAGCAGGTCCCAGTGTTTCCAAGATTAATGATGCAATCAAAAAAAACACTGAATTGCAGGTTTCCCTGTACTGTTGGAAGCTGTTTCCAATGAGTCTGCTAATGTTAGCGACCGTAGAAGTACGTAAGGGAAGGCATGGGAGAGAACCTTAGAACATAATAATGCTTGTTAATCCACCTTTAGACACTGGAGCCAGGAGTTGTAACCCAAACAGCACAAGGGAACAGTTAACATATTGTGAAATGCAGTAAAGTGTCACGTTAAACTTTGAGCAGACTGATGGATACTTTAATGTGCAGGGTCATCCTCTGTTCTTTGGCCCTATTGGACCATTTGTGGCTATGATAGACCCTCTCAGAGGGGAAAAAACATGCTGTCCGTACTGACTATTGGCCATATTAATCACCTTGTCATTCATGCATGTTTAGCCGGGACTTTTCCGCTTAGAGATGTTAATCTCAAAGTCGGTTTTCACTTCAATTTATTGTCAGTAAGAAAGAGCATCAAAGAGCGAACGGGTGAGCTAACATGCATTAATCCCTCCGCATATCCTGCACAGGGTTTTAGATGAGAAAATAATGAGCAAACTAATCCCAACATTAGCTTTTTGAATTGGAATGTGTGTGTTTTAAATCATTTGAGCCCAGCAGCACAGTGATAGGAAGCAGATCATGGGAGGGGAAAGAGAAGCAGAAAGTGTAAGAGTGAATGAAAGAGTGCGACATACAGTAACCTTGTTAGAGCCCAGTGACACTGTGCAGAGAACCTCTTGTCAGTTGGTTGGCAAGGTGAGCGTCTTGTAAATGATTGTTCTCCCTGTTATGATCATTTCTTTTTCCCAGCATTTGTTTCCCTCAGCGTTTCTAAAATATTGTACTTTTCTGCATTTTTGGCATGTTTTTATCTGGAAATAGCATCCAACTCTGAAATGAAGCAAAACTCGAGTCTTTGGGCCAAGCTTTGGACTGCATCTTATTGAACTTTAGCTCACCTGATGTCATTGGGCCGAGTTCCACTTATAAATCAGATGAAACATTAGTAGCAGTTTGGAGATGCGTTGGTGTATACAGTATGTAACCTTTTTCCAGACGGCCGCCGGTGTGTAAGTAAAGAGAACGCTGCCTGGCTATGTCTCCTTTTCCCTTCACAACGTTACAAATGTATGTGTGAGGAGGCCCTTAATGGCTGATAATCCAATTCCTCCCCCTGAAATCAAATCTCACTGGCGCCAGTAGTTCTCTTTTTTCCCCTCACAAATGATGGCCTGCACTACGGCCTGCTTATGCAAGAGATGAGCTGCTGAATATGAATTTACCTTAAGTACACCACTTCAAATTTGTTGATTTACAACATGTCAACCCCTCCCTTTGTGCTGTGAAGGATATTAATTAGAAGCCTGCACCGAGAGATGCGCAAGGGTAACGGGATTTAAAAAAAAAATTAACAGCAGAATATGATCCCATTTACCGTATGTCTTAATGCCTTCTTGCGGTTGGTCATTGATTTCTCTCAAACCGCAAGCAACGGAGGTACGATTGGGCCTTCGATTTATGCAGCGCTGCCAGCGCTGTTAGTGGATGAACTCATTTGGCCTGCGCCTGTAGTCAATGCTTTTCTATTTGTTCACAAATCAGTTGCAAAGTAATATTTAACAAAAGCTTTGCATGAGAATTCGCAATGTACTGTAATATGTCACTGACTTTATTTATTTATTTATTGCTTCCTTTCCTCTAGTATAAAAAAAGAGAAGCAACCCAAGACTTCAAATTTTAGTAATTGTCACTCAAGCCATAATGCATTTAATTTCATTAAGCCTATCAGCTCTTCTAACATCATGCTTTATTATTTTTTTTGTATTTTAACACATTTTCTCCCGAAAACATATAAAAACGTTCTATTTTAAATAATCCCATGGTCCTAAAAACGTATGTATATGTTTTTTTATGCTAGAGCATACAGAATGCAGTCTCTGAACTGAAAAGAACCCTTAAAGAAATGGTTGTTATTACAAAAATGGCCAACAGGTGGCAGCAGAGTATAAGAGATCAACCTATGTTGCAAAAAAAACTCTTTCCAGTGTTTTAAACAGGTTTGTGAGTAGTGATGAAACTTAGCTATATTCTAATGCTAAGTGCTGCAAAACGGAAACAGATATAAATAAGACTTTTTTTCCCGATGAAAGAAGAGACTTTAATCTTTCTTTGGTAGGTTCCGTGATCTTATAGCAATAGGACTAAATATTGTGTTTGCGAACATGTTTGTAACCTTTTAAGAACCCTGACTGAACCCAAATCTGCTACGTTTGGAAGCACTCACCACTCAGTAAGATACAGGCTTTATATTCAATGTGGACTAGTGACATTCCCATACTAGTGCACCAGACGTACCGTAAATGACACATTTTACTTAGCAAACGGTGGTGCTCAGCCTCGTTTCACATTTGTAAGATAGTAAACCAAACATTTTTTATTTGATTTTTCTGTAGTAGAAAATAAAAATACAATCATGACAACTCTCAAAGAATCCATCTTTTTTTCGACACCGGCTGTCCAAGACAGAATAATAATGTTGCGGTATAGAAACAAGCAGCACGATGTAATATGGTAACTTGTTGTTTTTTTTTCTCCCCCTGCCATGAAATTATCCCAATTAGATTGGTTTTAATAAATAAATTGAAACACCCCATTTTGAGTTCTGCGATTTTATAATTTTAAGTGTATTTTAAATACATCATATTGATATTCTATTTTTATTTGATTTCTATTCAACCTTAGCATGTTTCAGCTGCTGGTTGTTGTTGTGTTCTTGGTTTTGTTACAATACAATGTACAATGTTTTGTTTTTTCTGCTTGAGCCATGCAACAACGTTTCAATATATTTGAATGACAATAAAGTAAGTCTAAAAATGATTGCTGAGAACCTCAAAAGGGGCAGAATAAAGGAATATTTCTCCAAAGTATTTCTCAAGATCATGTAGATGACATAGGAGCTTACACTCAGTGGGATACAAGGAATTACAGGCATGTGTTTGTTTCAAACACACACAGGCACATGAACATAAAAGAATTCCACGAAAGGTCGTTTGTGACAGCAATAAACAACCATCCCGCCGCAAGCTCTGCTTCTGATTTTGAATACAAAACATTTTGATTTGTACTTGAGATTTTTTTTGGTGTTTATTTGTTTGATTTACATTCATTTCCAGCTCAAATACAAATGTCAAGCTGGCAGAAAAAGATTCTATCTGTAAAGGAAAACTAAACATTAGTGAGTTATGCTTCTGCTGTGGGGTGTAAACACAGCCAGAACGGAAATAAATAGCATGTGAGGGATCATCATTTTCTGATAAAAGCCATTATCCTTTAATTCAATCCTTTATGTTCCACTGACAATGTAAAAACGGAGACGGCAAATGGTTTTAAACGTGCTGTGCCTCCAGAGATAAAATCACCTTTAGATTCCATGAGATTTTGGAAAATATTTTATATATAGTTTTGACAGGATTGATCAACTTGAGTTAATGATTTGTTTCCAGGTAAATGAAACAGTCTCTTCTATGAACCTTGGTAATCAGCTTAACTAAAATAAGATGATGGACGTGTACAGGATACTTGGTGCCTTGAGGAAAAACTAAATGAGGTTCTTGGAGACATGTGATAGATTATCTTTGATTGTATCAGAATCTGGAGGAAGAGGCTCATGTGGAGGTTGGTTGCCCTCTAGCTGCCAAAAATTAAAAGTTTGAGTTTAACAAGTGGCCTGAAGTGATAGTGGTGGTGTATTGCTTCAGTCACTTTGCAAAGTTTGGCCAAATACATGTAGTACAATAATAATAATAAAGGTGCTATAGTCAGACTGGGTGCACTGTATGAATCTACTACCAATGGTGGTAAGGTTAAACTTGATGACTGTAAAACATCGGAGATAAACTCATAGAGTGCATTCTGTAATCGCTTCTATAACTTCTTCTCATTCTAATCAGGATTTTTTTTTTGTCCCTGTAAAAATGTTGCTTGTCCATCACAATTTATATATATATACTTTTAGAAAACAACCTTTTTAAAGCTGGGAAATGTTGTCATTTCTCAATGTTTGTATAAAATGATTTGCACATGACACCTCCGGAAAGCAGAAGCTTGATGTGGATATTAAACACAAGTATAAACATTTAACGCTTCATTGTAGAAGTTCCCAGACCCGAACACGAGAGCTATTTTTTTTAAACTTTCATCTTTATTTACATTTCAAACAGTTGCTGTAAATGCTTAAATGTAACCTTGTGTCCAAGGAATCGAGCTTTCCGTGTTACAGGAGTTTAATGGCGCACCAGTTTCTTTATAGCTGTCAAATATAATTTACGTTGAGCTGATTCACTAAACGTGTTGTTTATCAGGCACCTAGCAACACTGTTTTGAATGAAAATTGCTTCTTTAAAAGGCTAGGAAAAATCTGCCATAAGCCAAATGTCTCTCTGCTCCAGGTTTGCTTTAACAAACATTCTCGTGCTGTAAGCCATGCTAAAAATCTAAAGTGGCATCAGTTAAGCAAGTGTACAAAGTTTTCCGCTCGCATTCTTCCATGTCAGGGCATACCATTTCGATGGAAGTGATGTGAAATTTGTTCTCACAGGCTAAGCTGTGTGTGAGAAGCTTTATGACCATGGCTTAAATTGGCAATGTGGCTCAAAATAACCAATTGAGATTAATTGCAGGAAATAGCTCTGAGATGGTTTGATGTTTGCATGCATCTGTATTATTCATCGACAGAGCCTATTAGCTGAGCAATATCTCGCCTTCTCATGCGTGGCAGCTTAAACAAGTGCAAATTTGACTCCAGGAATGGGCGCAGGGTGTGTTCTCGGGGTGCTTTAAAGGCCAAAAGTAAGCACATATGAGAAGGCAATTAGAGATAATGCCATTTTACACATGCTTACCTATTTTTTCGTGAGAAAGACTTGAACAAGTGCAATAATGAGAGCCAGAAGCTATTGAAAGTTTTCCAAAAACCTATTTATTTTGCACAAGCATCCTTCCCACACTTCACCCGACTCCCACATGAACCATGGCGTGGAGAGTGCGTGTTTTCTACATCAGGACCCAGATTTGGGCGCATCGTCCAAGTCCCCCACCCCAATTACATTTTCTTTTACTTTATATTCCCTCACACTCACTCTGTCTTACATAAATATTTCTCTCACACACACACACACACACACACCTCGTTATCTTATTTGTGGCCTTGGCAGCCAGATTGTTGCCTTGCGGTGAAGTAGCCAGCGTTTTCCCTGTCACAGAGAGTTGAGGGTGCAAAACCTTCACCACACATGCTTCCATGAGAGCATGTCAGTTTCCAGCATGTCTTGTCCCGGCAGGGAAACCTGGGATCGATTAACCTCGTGCTGAGGGACGAAGTTGTGAAGAGTTGAGTTTCACAAGTTCCATTGGCACTGGAAAGTGTTGGGGTGAACGTACAGTTCAAACCTCATGTTCAAACCTGAATATTGGAGCTTACAACATATACAGTACGATTGACTCGTTTAATGTTTCATGTCATAGTGAGGAAATAACTTGATAAGAGTTCATGGAAAGTCTTTGAAAGGACAGGGGCTGTGAGTCTTGGCACATGATTGGACAACGTCAGGTCCACAAATGGACTTTTCCTGCTTGATGTACTGCCTGCTTGATAACAAGTTACACAAGTGTCAGTTAGGAGAATAAATAAAATGTCTGGATTTTTTAAATGCAAAAAAGAAATACAAAGGCAGTGAAATGAACAAGGCTTTGCAGGTAATTGGTTTAAACTCGGATGGGCAACTGGCAGACACGCATGACGGGACCACACTGAGTGGACCCTTGATTCATTTCCCCCAAAAAATAAAAACAATAAAAAAAAAAATGTAAACCCCAAAACTGTTGATTAACATTCAATATACATTTTCGACAAAAGACAAGGGGAAATGGAGAAAAGAAATACCAGAAAAAATAGAACATAAATCTAGAATATGGTCAAATATTTAAAAAAAGAAAAAAATGAGCGAATATGCAAATCCGTGGGTGCTTTTAAATTGTAACATCACCAATCACCACTAGATGGCAGACATGTCTTAGTTGCACTTACATTGGGTCATATATAGGGTGACACAAAAAACAGGAACTTTTTAACAATCTAATAAAACCAAGAGTGATGCAAAAAAAATATTTCATTCATAGTAATTGAAACCTTAAAACATGCCATTTACAATCAAACAATGATCCCATCCCCATCCATCCCAGCTGAGATGTTGCGGCAGTCAATGAGGAATCTCAACAGCAGATTTCAATGGATTCGTACAGGAGGATGTCATCTACAGGACTTAATAAAAAAAGAAAAGAAAATTCCAATATTGTTTCTATACGCGCATTGAGATATACAGTATGTATGATTAAACATGAAATAAGAGCACATATTTTGCACATACTTAAAATGCAATTTTTGCCATACATCTGGTTAGGAAGTGTGTTTGGTCCTAAAGTATTTGGCCCCCGGGTAGCCTTGCTCAAAAATAAAAAAATAAAAATAAAAAATGGTCCCCTCCAGTATTTAAGATGCTGATTGTTAAGAATAAATGTACATAAGTTATCCCATATTTACTCTTATAGTATTGCAAAGCATGACTCATGCTCTTGCAGCTGCAAAACAGGAACTGTGTCCTTATCACAAGATAGCGGCTGAAACACTTTTCAGATGAACTCTTGAACTTTGACTGTTGAAACCTAAAACAACGAAGAAAGACTCGTTTGCATTGTTATCTGCACAATGACTCAAATATGTGATGGTTGCTGCTGTGTATTCCCCCAACCTTTAAAGTAGCAACAACTGTGTAACCAGCGACCGCCCTAAAATAAATAAAAAAGAGAGGGCTGGGTAGAATGTGCTTTAGAATGGTAGGAGATTGTAACTGTGCACATCTCTGTCTGTTCTCCTCGCCAGGAAAAAATAATCTAAGTCTCTTGTCTTCCTTCCTTGTCTGTTGTTTATTACATGTTCTGAGGTTGACTGAACCTGACATAAATTTATGGGATAACACTTTTTTTTCCCCCTCAGGAGGCTCAGGAAGCTTAGGAAAGCATCGATCCAAAGAATCAAAGAAGAAAGGCAAGCAGAAGCTGCGATTTTGGGCCCAGAACCAGCACAGCGACCACTTGGCCTCTGCACGCTCAAGCCAGTGAGGACTGAAAAGATGGACTCACCGTTGTCAAAGAACCTACGCAAAGCTGCTAGCTTCAACCATGCTCTGACTGACCAATATCACCAAACCTCGCCTGCCTCTCAGACCTCCAGCAACATCCCACCCCTCACCTACAGGAACACGGCCATGATTCGAAAATTCGTCAACGCAAAATGCGTGTCTACTATACAATATCAGTACCAAGACACTAAAAACACACTTCACACACCTGCCTCTTGCTACTTCCCCTTGGCTGCACTGTCCAGCTAGGTCGGTGACTCAATCCCCGCAGCCCCACCCCATGACTTGCCTTTTGGACTTTTACAGTTGACGTTACTGAACTAATTTCCCCTCATGTCATTAACTGTCTAGGGTGATTGAAAATGGTGGGGGCAACCGGAGACTGGAGAGGGGGGCAAGCCAAATAGAGGGAGGTGTAAGACAAAGGTAGTGAGAGAGTTGGCAAGCTGGATTGGTCAGGGGGACATAGGTAAGGGGGTTCAATAAACAGCCCTGAGAGAAGAGAGGAAACTAGGAAGCAGAGAACAAGATGGAGGAGGATAAAGAGGTACAAGACTAGGATGAGGTAAGTGAGGCTGACGGTCAAGAAGATGGCACCTTGAGATTAAAGAGACTTTTTTTCCCCCCCTCGATATTTATGTCAAAGCTATCCTCACCTTTCTGTCTGAATGGATATGGGCTGTTCCCATGTGTGGCCTTTATGTTCTGTACATTTTTGAGAGTAATTTAAATAAATTACCATGCATAGTTGCTACGTATTTTATTCTCAGCACAAACTGTTTACGTTCAGTCCGCTGTATGCTCTAACTGTATAGTGTGCATAAAAAGAAGAAGAATTTGAAGAACTTTAGTTGTTTGACTAGCATGGCAAGAGACACACATGTACATAGTTTATCTAATTATGAAAGCTTATTGCTGTATTTTCAGTATTGACTTGTTCACCATTCTAAATGTTGTAGAGATCAAATAAAAAGCTGTAATACGGAGCTGCATATTAAAATGATTAAAAACAATAACATAGCCATTACATAGCTATTTCATTTATATGGTATATATTTGATTTATTTATTGATTCTATTTTGTACTTGTTTAATGACAATTTCGTTTTGCCTCATACTGTTACACGTATATGCTTTAATATTCTTTGAGTTTGACAAAATGTGCATATTGGCAAGAATTTGTTTTGTAATGTCATGCTCAGTGTTGTATTCCATCCATTCAACTCCATCTACTGATTTCGCTGTTACAAAGAAGAAGCAAAAATGACGTATACAACTCTGCTTTGATATATTCTGAGTTTAACAATTAGACGCCAGCAAATGTATGGTCATAGGACTGCATATGTGTACATTGTGTTTTATTAAACATTTCATGTGACTGTATGACATTTTTTTGTTGCTGTCTACAGATCTAATATACAGTATGTGGCTACACTATGAAACCCTTTCACGATGATATGATTTCAAAAACATTTGTGGAATTCATCATGTTCTACCGTAAAACACCAGTACAGCAGCAAGCCAAAGAATTTGATATGGACAATTTGGTCTAAATAGTGTAACAGTATTGTGAACATTCAGTAATACACAATCATGTCTTTAATTTTCGAGCAGAACATTTGATTACATCTTCATGGGCTGCACTTAATAAATTATGTTTCTCAGAATATCAAGTCAATTAATAAATGTAAAAGTTAGATTATTATCGGGCAGCACGGTGGCTGACTGGTTAGCACGTCCGCCTCCCAGTGCAGAGGATGTGAGATCGAGTCCGGGCTTCGGCCTTCCTGGGTGGAGTTTGCATGTTCTCCCCGTGCTTGCGTGGGTTTTCACCGGGTACTCCGGTTTCCTCCCACATTCCAAAAACATGCATGGCAGGTTAATTGAACACTCCAAATTGTCCATAGGTGTGAATGTGAGTGTGGTTGTTCGTCTCTGTGTGCCCTGCGATTGGCTGGCAACCAGTTCAGGGTGTACCCCGCCTACTGCCCGAAGCCAGCTGGGATAGGCTCCAGCACCCCCGCGACCCTAGTGAGGAAAAGCGGCCAAGAAAATGGATGGATGGATAGATTATTATCATATGCTAATGCTAGTAACACAGCTCTTTAAGGCTAATCTTTCCACATTCTGCACAGCTCACTGGTTTTGCTTTGACATGATTGTACTATGGCTGCAGCTTCTGTTGATGTGAAACTCCAGCCAACCTACTAGCCATTGCTATGTTTAGCTGAAAATGAAATATAAAGTAAATATGACCTAATGTAATCGCTAATCAACAGCACTAAGCTAGTCAATATACTCGCCATTATCCAACATTTCTTGCCCTGTCCCGACAGCTATTGGAACCTGGCTGTGCTGTTTACCTTGTGCCGGTCACGCATTGTAAGTTTTTTTAAATATACCATTAGAAAGCTCAGCTTGCGTTGTCTGACCGTAGAATGGCAACCGCAGTGGATAGTAGGACTACATTTCCCATCATTCTTATGCTGCATTTGAGAAAAGTGGGAAGTCAGACTTTTCTGACTTGAACTTGGAAATCCCACTTGCAAAGTCGGGGGGAAAAAATACACTGACTTCACCGAAGTGACGTCACTCTACAATGGTAAAACACAATTTACTCAAGTATAAAACTAGATAGCTTTATTCATTCATAAATATTCAACACAACTTCAATGTACGTGACAGTATGCCACTGTCTCCCTGCATGAAATTATATGGTGAACTACTGAACTGTATGGAATGCTTATGAATTCAGATAAAAACAACAATTTAATCAAAATTGCAAGCAGGCAAGTTTTTTTTTTTGCACTCACACAAACGTGGTCTTCCAGGTGGGGAAGCGAACCCACACCAACCTGCATCATAGGAAAGTGACAGTTCCACTCCACCACCTGGAGCCCCAAGTAGGGAAGTTTGCTGGAGCTCAAAATGTGTTTTGAGGACCAAAATAAATAAATTATCACTATCCGCCATTTTGGTTGTTTACTTTCGCCACGAACGAATGAATCGTTAGGACAACTGTGTGATTGATATACGGCACACATGGCAAAAAAACGGGACGCCGGGACAGGACAGGCATAGCAGCGGGACAAATCAATGTGGGAAATGAGACATCTGGTCACCATACGTGAGGGTGTTTACCATGATAATTAGCAGTTTTTTAACAGAGAGGTGAAAGTGCAGAGGACGGACATTTTCATATATACACGTATAGCAAAGTATTTACTTATTTTTTATTTTGATGGCAAGACAACTATTTGTATACAACCAATAAAAAGTAAATATCTCACATTCCCCCCTTAAAGTTACAGTGTGTAGAATTTTTGCCACCTAGTGGTGAATTAATAGAATACTTCGACCTAAATTCAAAGCACGTGCATTTTGAAGCATGCGCACTACATTGCCTCACAGAGAACACACTTCGCAAGCCTACCACCAATTACTACGTTCACAATTTTCTTCTCCTTCGGATGTGCGTAGCAGAAAGATGGCACCGACACGTCAGCCTCCTCTAAGATGGCCCATGTAATACAATTAGCAATTACGAGACCTACAATTATAGATATTCTAAAAAATATATATGTTGATGTGTAAGAACATATTGTTTTGCATATTACAGAAATTAATAGTGGCTTTTTAAAATGGACAATGAAAAAAAATTACACACTTTTGAATTTATGAGGTTAAACGAACATAGTGTGTTATAGTCCCTTTAACTTTACCATTTAGACATTCACAAAATCCACAGTAGCCAAGAACACTCTAGAGAAGATAAGTATATCAATGTCAGAATGTATTACCAAAAAGAGGCTTCAAGCTGTTTATTGCCACTTCGAGTTTAAGTTTACTATCAGACTAAACATCAATTCAGAAGAATGACACGTGTCACTAAAACAACTATGTTGCTCATACTTGAATTCTGCTAGCTTAATACTAATGCTAACACATAATGAGAAACTCCATAGCCAGGCTAATGAATAGAATATAGCATCTATGTTATCTATATTAAACTGTAACCATGAGAGCCACTGCCTTAAGCAATTGATATTTGAATACAAATGGCGAAGCAACACATGTAGAAAGAAAATATAACAATGCTCACAGGGATTTAGTTATATAACTATAAATATTAATGCTAAATAATTGTGACATCTCATTTGTCTACTAGTAATACTAACAGTATAATGCTGTTGTACTAATTACAGTTCGGTTGAACCTGGTGGCTCGTTTGAAGTGTTAAGTCAGTGCATCCACCATATTGGATGTGGCAATTGCATTGTATAAAATCGGCAAATAATTTCGGAAGATTTGAGTTAGAATGACATAATACAATCAAAAGCAATGGTTCCTTATTAATGCATTGAGTTGTGGCTGAATGCGGCATCTTCATAATAGCTTCACTTTGCCACATCCAATACAGCTGCAGCGTTGACATATTCAAGATGACATCTATGTATATGTACTGAAAATACTGTCTATGATAAAACTTTCCAGCAGTTGTCACAAAGGGCGCCATTCAGACTATTGCCTGGGGGTGGCAGTGGTACGCGAAAATACCCAAATACATAGAGCAAAGTAAGTGCTGTTGTAAGCTATTACTAGTAATTGGGCTCTGGCGACAGCTCTGCACCACCCTTGGTGAAAATCTGCAACCTTCATGTTGACAGACAACAAACAACATTGGTCTCAAACAGTTCATTTGGTGGCTTTCATGGAAACTTAGTCTACCCAAATTTTTATTTAACTTTACTAACCCGGAATTTGACTACCATGACTATGGCACCACTATAAAGTCACATAAAAGTAAATATCTATCTATCTATCTATCTATCTATCTATCTATCTATCTAGCTATCTATCTATATATATATATATATATATACATTTCATGGCCTAGTTGGAAATGTTGCTTGTAGAAAATGTCAATTAGCTTTTTGTCAAGGCCAAAAAATGCAAAAGTGAGGGAACTGAAAATTTAAATGAGGCTGTAAAAATATACTCAGTTTAATTATTGGTAAAATAGGAAATTACTTGGATTGTACTCAACTGTTTTTTCCCCTCAGTTTTGTTCCTCAATACCCATCCATCCATTTCCTACTCTGCTTGTCCCCATTAAGGTCCCGGGTGACAGAACCTATCCCAGTGTATCCTGTGGCCAATGCGGCGGGGTACACCATGGACTGCTCGCCTGTCAATCGCAGGTCAAAGAGACAAACAATCATTCACATTCATACACATGGACAATTTAGAATCTTCAATGAATATGGATGTTTTTTGAATGTGGGACTAAGCTGGAGTACCTGAAACCCACACGAGCATGCAAACTGCATACCAAAAACCAAAGCCAAGATTCGAATCTCAAACCCCTGTACTGCGAGGCAGATTTGTTACCCACTAGTACACTGTGCTGCTCCAAGCCTCAACATTACACTACTTAATTTTTAGATTATTTTTTCTTTCAAGAACACAAGTAAACAACAAATATTTCTGGGAAAAAAAGATCAATCCGCATCTAATAGTAACTTTTGGAGAACTCTCCTTCCGGTTACAGGTTAATAACGATTCCCAGATGTCATCTCCTGGGCCACACTATCACTCCTCTAAAGTGGGTACCTTAAAGGCTTATGAAGACAAATTGCACTGAAGTGAAGACCACCACCAAAGCACACAGCACATAGATTACAGTATACAAAGTAAATTAAATAGGCTACAAATAAGCAATTGTCAAATGCATTCTGTATAAAAAGGATTATTTTGTTGTCACCGTTGTACTTTGGCAATGCTTTGCACATGTGTTAGAAATGGGACACTTGATAAGCGGGTTAGCAATCATCCACACATCAGAGGGAATTGTCCTCTCTTTGTAAACCACATCTGTGAACTGTGTGCGTGTGTGTGCGCGCGCGCGTGTTTGTGTTTGCACTAAATGTGGTTAGTTGGCTGAGATTGAAGCACTCTTTTAATCTGACTGGGAGAGTTTTCATTAGTCGTGTTGAGTCCTCTTATTAAAGCTTGGTTCAAAGGCCCAACAAGTGCAACCGCTAGCAGGAAATAACCCAGTGGACTCAGCAGTGATAGCAATCTTTGCTTTAAAACAAGTCAGTAGTGGCGTCACACTTCACACATGCAATGGAAGACAGTGAAGGGATAAGGAAACGGGGAGCTGTACTCTACTTTGCCACGCTGTGTATACTACAATAAGTTTGAAGTTGGGGCACAAGTGACACATTTGTTCCAATGGCAACTCAATTTGCACTGGATGTTACATGTTTTTATAATTTGCTGTTTTAATGAATCACCTCTTGGCCTTTGAGTCGAAGGAAATGGAATCACATTGGTCAGCCATGAGCCTCGGCCAAAACGTATGTCGGAATACTAAAAAAAAGAAGAAGAAGTGACCCTAATACTAATAAATATGATTACCATATGTTGACCATCATTTTATGTAAAAGTAAAAAATAATAACCATCATCATCCAACTCCAAAGTGTCATATAAGTCTACTCTGAATGACCTAATAGTAATGTGGTGTTGCCCAAAATAAATGTTTTTCAATAAAATTTAATTGTCTGTGACTGTTTTTACTTTGCTCTAGAGTTATTATTTTATTTATTTATTTTTATTTTTTCAAATTGAAAGTGACAAGAAAAGAAAAAAGTACAAAACGTTTATAGTGCTGGAATGTACTGGAAGCATTCATACCCAGGGATGTACCTCTGTATAACAATATACTGTAAGTCTACATACATAATGGGCAGTGTTCCAATGTTCACATTTTGCATTGTTATCAAAAGATGATTATCAGACACAAAACCAACATTCTATTCCAGGTTTTATTTCAAGGTATTTACATCTGGATCTGATGTACAATTTAGCAGGTTGCACTTATTGTTTGAAACCACCCTTTTACTATGAGAGCGAAAGTATTGGAACATGTAACTGAGAGCTGTGCTTGGTTGCCCAAGTACATTGATTATTTGAACATTTTCAGATTTGCCATTTGTCACAGAAGACTTCATTAGTACTTTTACTAGTACCAGTACTACCAGCAATATTACAAAAATGATGCAGCACTTTAAATCACCCAGGAACTATTGTGACAGAATTTGATTCAGCAGTTGAAATATTCTACTCACTGTCTTGACTCAATACCATCTGACTTTTTCAAAACTATTATGAAGTCTGGTCAAACCGATTTACAGCAAATAATCAAGTGCTCACTTCAGTCAGACGAGCTTCCTAAACCCCTGAAATTAGCCACCGTCAATCCCCGTAAAAAAAAAAAAAAAGAATGATGGATGTCTCCCTGTTAGCAAATCCCATCTCAAATCTTCAATTTGTAACAACGAATGTCAAAAACATAATTTTTAATAAACTTAGCAAATTCTTGAACTCAAATTGACTTTTTGATCAATTACAGTCAATTAAACATAGTGAATCTGCATTTAGCTGTTATGCAGCACAGAAATGGAATAAGCTACCAACAAAAGTCAGCCTCGAGTGTAAATGCTTTTTAAATCAAAAAAAAATAAAATAAGTTAAAAACGTAACTTTTTTTGCTATACATTTGATTGGGTCTTTTAAACATTTTGAAGTCATGTTTTTACTTTTAATTATTTCAGAAAACTACTTTCATTTCTGTATGCTACTTTTGTTTGCTTTGCCTGTGAATGTCTTTAACTATGGAAGACCAAAAATGCCTAAATAAATAAATGCAGATATAGAAAATATCGTTCAAAAATTAAATAAAAATGGTATAAATGGAAATAAAAACAACAGATATGAATAAATAAATCAATAAATAAAAACAAGAATAAAAAATAAATATAAATATGTCAACAAAATTAAATAAATAAATGCGGATATAAAAATATAATTCAAACATTTATTAAAAAATAATATAAATAATATAATGGAAATAAAAACAAACAGACATAAATAAATACATACATGCATACATACATACAAAAACGAGATTATTTTTTTAATTTAATAAAAAAAAATTTTTTTATATAAATAGAATTAAATACCAATCAATAAATGATAACACTTTGCTCTCATATTTATTTCATGCTGCAGATGCTGTCAGTATGAAATACATCATGAAATGTTATTCAAATGATGGAGGAGCAGTCCTAAGTGTGTCTTGTGTTGTACTATTCGCAGCTGCAAACTGCCTATCAACGGTGGAGTCTTCTCTCACTCACACCAAGCAGATCGGCGAACAAATACCGGTAGGTTTCAACAACCAACCTGTCAACTGTCACCAAAGCTTGCGACTTGAATGCTCGATAACTTCACATGAGTTCCTGTAATCTGTAAATAACAATGTCCATTGTTTCGTGCGAGTGAGTTTTCAGCCCTAGCTGTGGCAGAGTCTGACATAGACTGAAATGTCGATCAACCAATGGGTGAAGAGTTCAACTCAAGGACCACACTTAGGACCGCCCCCTCATTTGAAGAACATTTCATGATGCATTTCATGCTGACGTATCCGATATAGACAGGATGCGCCTCAGTCTGAACAGCTCCAAACACACAGATCGGATTTGACTGTTCGTGACGTCACTCTTCGCAACGCAAAATCCAACGCTCCAAAACACAAGCGTTGTCAGTAACCCATCGATTCCATCTGCCCAACTGGTTCGTCACATGCTTCGGCGGTCAATCGCCTGGAGAGTACGCTGCCCCGTCGGCTCCTTGCATGAGCAACTAGAAATACAGTCAAAAAGTGGGAGAAAAGATAAAAAAGAAAAGAAAGTTTCTTCAGGAGTGGGCTCATTAATCTTTATTGAGGAGCAACATGATGGTGGCAGCAAAAAAAAAAACATGGTACTTGCTCACCCCCAAGCAGCGCCAAGTGGACAACCTGGCCCAACGTGAGCAGGAGGTGCTGCTGAGACGCCTGCAGCTCTTCACGGCGAAAATGCGGAAGCATTGGCCGAAAGGTGGGCCTCCGTCAATGACGGGCCGATGTAATGACGGTTTTGCCCAGGTCTGGTTATCAGTGTTAGCAGTATTCCCTTCTGATAGCTGCAACATACTCCACTGTTCAAAAATCTGTTTATTCAGGCAACGTGGGTGTCTTTAAGTCTTTCTGTTTAATACTTTCGTTCACCTAAAAACAGAGGTGGGCACTTGCGTCATTTGCCAATTCCCATAAATGACGATGCCCACCTTTCGGCGAGGACCTTATGTCGTGAAGCCTCGTGAAAACACACTGAGCACCAACTGAAGCAGGTTTACTTCTATCGATCGGGGTTAACTACAGACGGTCCTTCTCATTCCGTGCGTCATGAACCGGGTTATTATAGTTTTGGAATTTTTATTATAGTTAGTTTTTAATTTGTTTTGGGTTTTAGGTTTTTAAATTGAATTAGCTTTAATTAGTTTTCAGGGCAGCTTGTTAGTTTTTATTAGTTTTAGTTATTTAAAAAATGCTTAGTTTTTTTAATATGTGTATTATTTGTGTTCAATATTTAATAAATACAATGATAAAATCAATAAAATAAAGCACTTTTTTTCGGCTGAATTGAATAAAAAAGCAGGCAAGGCAAGCCATTGGAGCCAAAAGTCAAACATGCAAAATTCATGTGAAGGTGCTTTTCTATTAGCTGCTGTAGATGACGTCACTGTGCGACTCACATTCAAACGTCCTTATTCTCCGGTTAATATTAAAATAAATACAGTATACTTAAATCACAGTTTTTAAATCAAACCCAAAGACTCATGTATTTTATTTTTTAATTATTATTATCTTAATTCATTACCAAGGATGAAAACTAAGGACATTTTCACCATAGTTATAGTGAGTTTTAGTTAGTTTTGTAAATGTAAAATGTAGTTTCAGTGGCTTTTCGTTTTTGAAAAAGTATTTTAGTTGTTATTTTATTTCGTTAACGAAAATGTTTTGGAAATTTTAGTTTCAGTTATTTCGTTTTAGTTAACTAAAATAACCTAGGTCATGAAGCACTCGGCGAAAGGTGGGCATCGTCAGTCACGGGGACGAATGACGGAAGTTCCCACCTCTGCCTAAAAATGTAATTTTGTGACAAATTCAAGATTTGCTGTCTTTGAAATTGTGCATGTCCATATCCAGATGTAGCTTAAATAGAATATGAGGAAATCTTGTCTTGTTTTCATCTCTTGTTGCCAAACGGAAATATTTTCAGTCTACAGCAAAAATCACAGGAATTGGCTTCACACTGTTCCACTAATTTTGGAGGGGTGTGGGTATCTTTCATTTTAATGTGTGTGGAAGTGTACCTGCAGCTCAGCTTGGTAAAAACAGGTGCATTGGGGACATGGATTTTTATAACCATCTATGTAACTGCAGGCGTTTCTCTCCAAACTTGTATATATTTTCCCCCGTGGGTGCAATAAGTTGTTGGCCCGTGTTGCTCTGAAATTTGGGTGCCAAATACAACACATTAACCATTGTCCTTGTTCCCATGAGGGAAATTGAGCCTCCATGTCCTTCCACACAGGATGTGACATGTGAGTGCTTTATGACCTGAGTTGAATCATGCACACCTTAAAAACATTACGGGCTGGGCATATATTTCCTCATAGGGGTACTTTCAGAGCCATGGGCACAAGTATTATATTGGGCTGCAAATCCAGCTGGTGTGGACAAATCCACAAGTTTTCTTTTTCCCCCTCCTGACTCTTTGGCAATCCCACTCCATTCATTCAATTTTATATGTGCCGAGTAGCCGTGTTACTACCGGTTTCCAGGGAGAAATAATCGAAAACAGGTCTTATTAAAGTATATTAAGAGCAGTTGAAGAGGATATAATGTGCTCACTAAGGGCCAGGAAAGGATGTATTTGCACCGTGGCTGACACTTGTGGCTTCTTGAAGTGGGCATTGCGCAGGTTCTCGTGGGAGTTGTTTACTCCAGCCAAGTGTTGCATTGCGGGTACGCAGATTTTAGTGGGTATGGGTAGTGGGTAAAGCGGGGGTCTCATTGTTCCGGAATGTTTTCCCTCCCCCACATTCATTCAGATTATGCAGAGCAATAAATCAAAAACTGCATTTGGCTTTACTTGGAGGGTCGGAGGGGGAAATATTCATTTATACATTCATAAGTACACAACAGGAAGTATCTGCTGAGGCAAGAACCATATTGAGTTCTACCTCAAGTGGGTGGAAGTAGAGCTCAGCTGCCAGGATATTGGACCGAAATTGCTGGGATCGAATCTCTGGTTATACAGCCAAGTCATCATCCTCAGCACAGCAGATTCTATTGGTCAGTGAGTGGGTTGTACGAGCATGTTTAATCAACTCCGCTGTCAAGAAGGTCTTGACCTCATGTTAGCGGCATTGATTGTGTCTCTATACGTAGGAGTGTACAGAGGCGGATGGCTCACAGCTTTTACTGCTGAGTGTGACCTGCGGTGGAGTCTCTGGTTCACACTAAGCTCTGGCCTGGTGCTGGTTTCAATGATTAACTGTACAAGACTGATGACTCATTTGTTGGTTAAGAGTCTGAAACAAGTGTGGTCAAGGGGAACACTAACCTAAATCAATTCCCAAGTTCTATTTCAGGATGTCAGCTATCCATTTATTACTGGTTCTCTGAAGAAATACTGTCAGCAGTTTAACATACTCACAATTCAACATTGAGGATACTATCTAAAGAGTGTTTGCCTTTATACCATTCTCTTAATTTCGGCGGGTAACACGTTCCCTATTCTGCCATGATAGGTGAATTTCCCCGAAGTAGAGGTAGACTTTTTCTTCTTGAGGAAACCAAAACCGAGTTGCCATGATTCCTTCTTCTAAATAAGACAAAAAAGAAGCAACTTACGCCGGAAGTAGAGAACCTTAGTAATAGAGATCCGGACGTTGCCGTCACGCATCCCAAAATGGGCGTTAGCGCAGCCATTTTGGCAGCATAGAAAACATGTCTGCTACTTTGAGTGAACTGCAAATGCCACACTTTAACAATGATTGACAGCTGTTGTGGACCAGCTGCCACAATGAGAAGAGGCAAAAAAGGATCAAGCATTCTACAGGCTATCAAAAGAGGAACCAATGCGTAGCCAATGGAGCACTTTGTACATGGTGGCTGAATCAGCAGATGCTAACTGTTATCACACGCAAAATGTGGGTAAATAATTTGTTTCGTTCACTTGTGCTGCTACGGTTTAATAGATGTTACACAGTTAAATTTAATAACTAAACAACAACATGAAAAATACTTTTTATGGCATAAATGACGGCAGCTGCAGCCCAATTAGCAGCTGCTAAGTTGCTAACGTACCTGAGTTAAATGAAGGCGAAAGACTTGCACTTTGTACATGGTGGCTGAATTAACAGATACTAACTAGCCGAAGTTAGCCTCCTAGGCTTCTACCACGCGCAAAATGTGGGGGAAATAATGTGTTTCGTTCATTTGTTTCCGCATGATCTGAGTGGAACAGAGCGTATTTCTGAACGCACCCACGATGATGGAACGGGGATTTTGGTGGTGACAAGCTTTAATGTTCATGGTCTAGGTTTTTGTAAAACAAAATTTCCTCTAAAGAAAAATTCACTTTTTTTTTGTCTGGTCCGACTTATAGGGGAAAAAAATAGAAAGAAAAGCCGCAAACTAGAGAGGTAAAACTATAATAAATGAAGTTATGGTCACAACTTGCAATGGAGTGAAGTTGCCATAACCAAACTACATTAATCCCTAAAGCAGTCCTCCAATAGGAGGGCAACCCCCCCGGGAGGCATGTGTGACACCAGCTAACATGTGTTTTGTTGTTGAAATAGAATAAATTGTAATTGCACATTCACTCTCGTGAAAGACTGCATGGGTGCACTTTGAACAATTTTCTAGACAAATGATAGTACATACATTATAGTCGCAACAGAGAGCTAGGTGGGTTTTGCGCATAATATTTTCTTCTTCCTGGAGGTGAAATAACAAAAAAATAATTGTCAAATTGTCAAATATTCCAAAAGTTAAAGAATTCAACCAATATTTCCGCCATGCATGATGAGACATAAGACGTATGTGTGATGCCTACAAAGTGTGATCACAATGATGTATTAAAAATTTTTCCCCAGGACTTTTCAGAGTATCTTTATTTCCTCTAAATCTATTTTGTATCCCTTGATTTAATACAGTATGTAGAACGAACACTACTAATTTTGGTCAATAGGTGGCAGTGTAAGACTGCGGTTCAGTTTGGAGTACCACACACTGTTGTATCGAGCGCATGCACGCGGCCATTTTCTCATTGCCAATAAGAACTGGCGAACGACAGACAACCGCGTCGTGATCTGCGTTATTTCAACACTTTAACCTGTTTTACAGGTGGGTAAAGCTTTATAAATTGTTTAGGAATGTCCACATATGTTTGAATACTTTAGAGTTCGGTTTTGAATCGAAGCTATGTGTAAAATGAGAGTACAGCCACTGTGTATCATTGTCTTCTGTTTCCGGGCGTCGAGCAGTGAAATGGCGTTGTCTTTTCAGTGAATTAAATGTAACGTGCTTGGGCATTGCATAATTTTCGGTCGAGTGGGATTTTGATTTAGTGAATAACTGGCTCCAATTGTGTACAAATATGTTCTTTAACAATTTAAAAAGCAATAAGAAGCTAACTTCCCAGCTATTGCATTGTATTTGACAAATGTTTATTCCATTTAGACTTTTTGCTATATGTTAGTCCGATAGATGTGCCTTTAGCATCTTAACTGATACAAATGCACTTTAAATACATATTGCAGTATTAATCCAAACCGATTTAGGAAATTGAATGTTGAAAGAGGTTTACAATGTTTGTTGATGTTGATTGTATTGAAGACCGCAGTAATAGAAATGTTTATTGTGTGTGTTATTATATTGTTTTCTATGAACAAAAAGCATGTAAATGTCTAGAAAGACAACTATAATACAGTATTTTATATGCTGGGCACTTAGTAGTCAGTCAGTGCATTTTTGGTTACTGTACCTTTTGTGAAATATGTGGATAAATCATAGCCAATGAGAACTGGCGAATGACAGAGGTCTGCATTATTTTGACACTTTAACCTGTTTTACAGGTAAATCTATAACTGTCATGGGGTGCTGCAGTCCGGTACCTATAATATATGGCACAAGCTCCATTCAAAAACATGAAAGGATTTATAACATGTGCTTTTTTTTAATTGGTCTTTGGTGACACTTTTATGACACAAGATAAGAACGTCAGCAATGGGTGTTGAGAGAAGAGGGGAAAAAGAGTGAAAGTAAAACATAATCGTCGGGTATGGCAAGCAAGCAGAATCACAAATAAGTAGGCGGTGTCAATATTTTTTCGAGTATCGCCATGCGAGTTGTCAATTGTCATCGATGTTGGCTGTATTTTGTTATTTATACAATGGTTAACTTGTTTGTAAAATCATGTAGCAGGAATTTAACATGTATTAGATGAATGAAGCCCATCGGTAATATCAATCAAATGATGAGCACTTTGAGCAGCAATTGAAGGCTCAAAATAAGCATTTTTCGGATGATGTAATTAAAGAATGGAATGAAATATTGATTTGCATTGTTACAGTACAGTTCTCTTAAATCTTATAGAATAAGGTGTACATAAGGGGTATCTTTATTCTCTAGTATACCTAAAAACTTGACAAATAAAATATTAATAATATGGTAATTATTATTAAAAATAATAATTATTATTATTGTCAGAAAGCAGATATTGATTACAGAACATGTGCGTTGCAGTTAAACTGGCATCCCAAATATTAGTTTGAGAATCTGCAAATAATCTCAGGGAGTATTGAAATTGAAATTGAAATTCATATGATTAGTAATCCCTCTTTAGATACAAGAACACGCCACTCCACTAATATTTTACGTATGTCTCGTGAAATGGGCTATCACAAATGTACTTTTTTTTTCTCTCCAAACACTAGCTTCTCAATTTATGGAGCAAATTTACTGGCGGTAACAACGAACAGGCCTCTAATTGCTGCCTGGCTGCGTTCTGTTATGTGTGCGCTCATGTGGTTATGAGTCAGTATGAGTGTGTGCGTGTGTGTGCGTGTGTGTGCATATGTGTGTGTTAAGAAGAAGCTGAACAAAACCTCTCCTTTTACTATCACCCTGTGTGGTTTGGCAGACATTCTGTTCTTACGGGGGCGGAAAACGGGCATCCGTCTGGGCGCGAGTCACGGCTGGCACGCGGCTCAGCCCCCCGCAAGGATACATGAGTGTATTAGCGAGTCTGTTAGGTTCCAGTCTATCAGTCTGTGTATATGGACACTGTACAAAAGTGTGTGTCTTTATGCATACATGGATTTCTGTGTCTGTGAGGGTAAATTAAATTGAAATCACACAGTCTTAAATAGCAACCACAGTGTTGCCATTGTTCACCTTGTCACTTGTAATTTGTTGAAACTTCCTCCACGTTGCTTCACCGCTCTCAACTCCATCAGTCCATCTGTGTCTGTGTGTTCCCAAACCAATTCTGCTTCAAATTAACACCAGACCACTTATTTGACCTTTGTGGTCTTTATAATTGTTGTGAACAATCCAGTCATACCGAAAGAAGCACAAAAGAACACAAAACCATTGTGGTTAGAAGTCATGTGCCCCAGTGTTGTACTGGATAACAAGCAGAGCTAGCTAGCTAGCTGAAAAGCAAATTTGTCTTCGTTACACTGCTGGCAGCCGTTGTTATGCGCCACTGCGGTAATGCGGGAAGGTAGAAAAGGTATGAAAAAATTCAAGTGGGAGGATTAGATAAAGGTGAAGAAGTGAGGCTCCTAACCTTTAGTCCACCTTTCTTCCCCCTTTGTTAGAATATGTCATCGGGTTCAGGAGGGTTGAAAAGATGCTTCTTTTTTGAATATAGGAAAGGATAGTAAATGAATTTGACTCAACTGACGTCATTGCGCAATGGCGAGTATTGATGTAATGTGATGTAGTAATGATGTAAGTCTCCAGCCTTGCCAGCAAAATATTTGCTTAATAATAAAATGTAAGAATACTGTCATTTCCGGACTATGAGCCGCAACTTTTTTCCTGCGCTTTGAACCCTGCGCCTTTAAATGTGATGCGCTTTAAATGTGATGCGGTTAGTTTATGGATTTTTAACGACTAACGACTAAAGGGCTTTAGTGGGGTTAGTGCGCAGGGGGAAGAAGATAAAAATAGCGATAAATGACTTTTTTGGGAGGCTACTGTGTAACTAAATGTGTTCAGTTTGTAAGTGTACCAGTGTAATTAACAACTCCATCTGTGTCACCTCTTTCTTTACAAATATCCTATGTGATAATGTGGAGACCCACGTCTGATACAGCAAAGCAGCTAGTATAATACTAGAGATTAGTTTTATGCTTAACTAGATGTTAGGCTTTTAATCAAGTGTGCTTTGTAGTTCTGAAATCTGAAAGGATCTTTTGAAGATGTGAAACAGCATCTTTCATTTTGCTTTGAGCATTACTGTATTGTTTGGCTTCATTGACTATCTTGATTAATATTATGAACTTCATCATATTATTGTGGTGTATAATGTGAAAGGCATTAAATCTCTGGATCTGTGTGCACTTTATTATATATTCTCAACAAAAATATTAACGCAACACTTTTTTTGCTCCCATTTCTTATGAGATGAACTCATAGATCTAAAACTTCTTCAACATACACAATATCACCATTTCTCTCAAATATAGTTCACAAACCATTCTAAATCTGTGATAGTGAGCACTTCTCCTTTGCCGAGATAATCCATCCCACCTCACAGGTGTGCTATATCAAGATGCTGATTAGACACCATAATTAGAGCACAGGTGTGCCTTAGTCTACGTTCCCACTGCAGGGCGTCACACCCAATTCGTATTTTTTGTTAAATCCTATCTTTTTATGGACTGTTCACATTACAAAAACAAATGGGACATCTAATGTGAACGCAACGCGCCCGTAACGCGATTTGCATGTGCAAAGAGCACACATTCGAGTGACGTACACCCAAAATAACGACGTCACGTACCGGTGTTCACAGAAGTAAATAGTGTCCCGACTCGCAACGTTTTACCGCCAGCCAAGCCGCTGAGGCAAGCGAGCTTTATCAGTGTCATATGCAAATTAAGATGTGCGAACGCCCGCTCCCGATTGGTGGACTGCGTTCGCGCTCGCTCATGTTTGGCTACTGTCCTTGGCTTCTTCGAGCGTCAGTGTTTACAATCATAGCAGAAACCCGTCAAACTCTTCATTTCATTGAAGATGACGTCGCGTCTTCGCCGTTCGTGATGAACCATCTGCAGGGCTGAATTTCTACTCTCGCTTCAAATGTCAACTTTATGCTTCATGTTTCAAGTGTGATTAAATTAAAGACA
The DNA here is from genome assembly GCF_051991255.1 of Vanacampus margaritifer. Taxonomy (NCBI): domain Eukaryota; kingdom Metazoa; phylum Chordata; class Actinopteri; order Syngnathiformes; family Syngnathidae; genus Vanacampus; species Vanacampus margaritifer. The sequence goes on along the minus strand of NC_135440.1, from coordinate 7,090,918 downwards.
AATAAAAAGTTAACACTGTTACTCAAAACAGTTTTGTATATATTCTCAGACGTGTCAGTAGTCTCCCTTCCAAGCACTCTCTCCCGCCCGCGCAGAGCGCATATCACGTATTTAATGACATATGAATCGGATGCGTGCTGATGAGCGTTCACAGTGCAAACGCAACGCATACATATCCAATTTATATCCACATACAAAAGAGGCCCATAAAAGGCCACTCTGAGTGGTGTAGTTTTGTTTTATTTGGGGGGGGGGAGAGAGTTGGGGATCTGGGGACCCAGAAAAGCAGTCAGTTTGTTGGGTATATATTTGCAATACAAGATTATGTCTTGTTGCTACTGCTTGATATGTCTCTGGTGACTGTATGTCCTGCTTTCCGAATAAGTGTTTATGAAAACAAGTCTCTAGCTTGCTTGCTTTTTTCTGTCCTTTTTAATGCTTGCTCACTTGAAATTTTATCCTCGCACATGTTTCTGTACTTAATAATAAGATTTTGTGTAAACAGCAGTTATTTTTTTCCTGTATGGACAATAAACTTCCACTTACAATTATTGAGACCAACCTTGTTCTGACGCTGTTTACACCACTGTATGAACTGAAATCAAGGGTCAGTAGAATTTTACGTAACCTGAGAGTTTCCATGCAACTTGCGCAAGAACCAAAACTCCAGCAATGACGGGCAGGTAGCAGAAAGCACCACTTACAGTAACTGGCAGGGTAATAATGATCAGGTTCCGAACTGCCAACTCCTTGTACTTACGTGGCTTTTGTCTGGATACTCAACCTTCCTTCAAATTCCTAAAGCAAGCATGTTGGGCAAAACAAAAAGGCCGTAGGAGAAAATGTGAATTTGAATGGTTGTTTGTCTATACGTGTCTTGCTGGTGATCACTCCAGGGTGAACCTTTTGAAACGATCTCACAGTATTCCAAAGACAAGACCGCATTTTCTACTTCTTCATGGGCTGTCATTGGTCATGGTCCCTTCCACACTTTCCAAACTGCAATGCTCACAATAAACATTTATTTAGTTTATTTTCAATCATCCATCCATCCATTTTCTTAACCGCTAGTCCTCACAAGGGTCGCGGGGGGCGCTGGAGCCTATCCCAGCTGGCTTCGGGCAGTAGGCGGGGTACACCCTGAGCTGGTTGCCAGCTAATCGCAGTATTTTCAATCATTTAAATTGTATATTAATCAATTATAGTTCCTTCAGAGTCTGATGAGTTATGCTATGTGAGATGACAAAGTCTGTGCAAGGTCAACTGGTATTTATAGATTATATTCACTGGGAAGCTGTTGACTCATGGGTGTGAGCATTACTTTCAAGTTTGCGTTTGCAACACACATCTCAAACTCTCCAGCATTCTTTGAAGTGGGAATTTCGACAACAACAAAATGTGATTGGATATTTCCGTTTTTCCTTTGCACACCTAATAATTACAATAATGCAATCTAGAGATTTATTTCATTTCCTGAGTATTGTTTGTATTTGCACATTGACAACAAAATTATATAATGACATAACCACTAACAAAGAAAGAGGAATTTGACCTCAACAGTAAAATTAGTGGCATCCATTGGAGCAGTTGGGGCTATCAGTGTCTTTCTTGCTCAAGGACAGCACAGCCACATGTCCAGGGATGGTCTTGAACAGGCATCTCCATGGTGGCAGGTGGCAATCTTAACTACTTGAACCACGGTTGACCCTTTTGCTGCTTTTATACTTCAACATATAAATTCAGACAAAACACAATACAATAATATACTTTTTTTTTTTTTAGGAATATCAAAAGAAAGTAAAAAAAAAAATGTTGTGTTACATACACTGTATGTGTGATTGAGGAGGTGTGTATGACGTTTATTGAATTTGACTTGTCAAGCATGTTCTAAGATTCGATTTGAAGTTACTTAGTGAGGTTGACTAAAATGAGATTTGAATGTATATATTTGTTTTATAGCTGGGCCCCTTATTGATGACTGACAGAGTTATGTGCGACAGACACATTGGAAGGAGTAAGTAAGTAAGCTTTATTTATTTATTTAATTTGCATATCTTGCATTGAGATTATGATCACAGTCAACTAAAGAAAACCCGCACGCACGCAAACACGCACACACACATGAGCGATCAGGCGTGGTGGGGCGGTCTCCAAGAGCTCACTTGATGGCGCAGATGTGCTTCTGCCATGTCTAATATATGACTGGGGTGCCAAATTTAAAGTGTATGAAAGGAAGCACTTTGATTGGCCACTATTGAAGTTGGCTGTGACCACTCCCACAGTGGCACAGCCAATACTCTCCAGATAGGCTTGCCTCTACTCTTCTGCTAAATTACCAACATTAACTCGAACCCGCCTTGAAGTTGTACCACACGTTGCACAGGATTCATGGCATTCACCAAAAATTTTTTGCAAACATATTTTTACAATTAAATATAATTGGATTGGATTATTGGCCTGAGATGCTAGCGCCAGTTTACTAGATATTTAAGTTATTGGTTTTCTTTTGATTGAATGAAATGTTAAGGGTTCAAATGTGTCTTAAAAAAAAAAAAAGCAAAAACAAGGTATTTCTGTGTTTTTGGAATACATTTATTCATGTTCATGCGTTGTGTATCATGTAAATTTCATTTATTGTACAGATACATACCGGCATTAGTATTTTCATGGAAAGCAAAACATATTTTTTGCAAAACCACCAATCTTTACTTCTATATTCCAATAAATATATTTATTTGGTAAGCATATGTGGTATTTATTTATTTATTTGACAGATCGGCTTTACAAAAGACAAAAAAATTGGCATTTGGACATCGAACCTTTGCCCTGAGAAAACCTTTGCAATTGGACCATTCCAAATTTTAATTGGAGATCCCTGCCTTAGATACTTTTTATGCACAGCTGTGTCGGCTACGCCAGTCATTCTGACACTGTGTTTAAAGATGCAAAATCAGCCATTGTAATTCGTCTCAGGTTTTATAAATAACAACCCACACTAAAGCAGAGATGTCCAAAATACGGCCCGGGGGGTGGGCGGATGGGGGGGGGGGCGCATTTCTGGCCCACCATTTCTTTTTCAGCAGCCCGCGGAATATACAAAAAAAAAAGACATTTAAGGGCCTAGATACACCAATCCAACGTCGGGAGTCGGACAGCGTTGGGCCGACGGCATGCGCCAATAAGTGTATAAATTATTTTCGTGAAGTCGGATCGAGTTGGAATACGTCGCGGGGGCTGTTTCCAGCAAATTCGACATGTTGAATCGACGTCGGGGGCTTTTGATTACTGTGATTGGCTGTTAGCTAGCGAATCAGCGCACAGAGCAAGAAGAGCAAGTGACAACGCGGATAAACAGTACTCAATTCAACTCAACTTTATGTTTTTTCAAGACAGCACACATGAATATTAAAGTCCCCCATAAAGAGGATATGATCATATTTCAGCATGATTTCGGCAAGAAGATTTGCAAAGTCGTTTAAAAGGTCGGTAAGTGACACAGCACAGTGACAGTTTGGTCGACTTCAAAGAAGGTGGCTTCAAAGCTGTGATCGATAAATAGACATCGTTTACATTTAAATTCTTCTTCTTTTTTCACCTCGGCCCGACATCCTTGGAGCGGTAGTAATTCAATCAAAACAGTGGACTCACCAGCGACAATCCAGGTCTCCGTCAGGCAGAGGAAATCCAAGTTGTTGGAAAGGAAACAACTTGCCTCAAAATAAACGTTTTGTTTGTCAATGACTGCGCATTTAACAGTGCAATCCTTGTGGGAGCAGCAGGGGTGTGTGGCCCTTCCGTCCGGCAGTTTCGAAGAAGCTACTTCAGAATCTGGAGGTCGGCACCGCGTCCAAAACGCGGAGGGCAGCTTTTCGGGTGAACCGACGATCGGTAGCAGCCAGGAGTCGACAGGGTCCATGCGTTTGGGAACGAGAAGGGGACGAAGCTTGTTCCAGCGCCCGTTTTCGCTTCACCAGCTGGCCGCAGCGTTTACCCCGGCGCCGCTGTCAACACCAGTATGAGTTGTTTACGTTTTTATATCCCACCCCCGTAAAGAGGTTGCCAGTTGCCTTTAGGAATAATGACTAGCGCCGCCGATGGTACGGAGGGGAATTACAGGGTAGATAATAGTCGGTGCGGTGTGTATTTACATCATTTTTCACATTTGACCGACGTCGGATTGGTGTATCTAGGCCTTAACACAGCCCACAAGGGTAGAAGTAAGGAAATGGTGTCACAAAAATAAGTGCCAGTATTACTAATAAATTGGTTTACCTACTGTAGTGTTTTTCTATATACAGTATGAAGATACAAAATCAACTATTTATAACATTTTTACGATTTAACGTCTTAAATAATAAGATAATTTCTCTTCAATAATAAGAATAAGCATAATTCAAATTTAAAAGCAAAAAAATAGTTTCTTCCACTTTCTGCTCTGTGTCAAAGTCTGATTTATAAAGATATGACATTAATGATCCTCAAGTAACTGTTTTAAAAAATGGCTATCTTACTACCGTTTGCTAGGATTCAATGCAGGGGTGGAACTAGTTTAGTGACAAACAGGGCCCTTGAACGCCCCAAAATCTTGAAAATTCCTTAACCATTTGCCTAATCAACTTTAACAGAACAGCAGTTAAACCAAAAACATAAACAATACACTTTGGATCCTTCCATTTTTCTGTACGCGGCCCACAAATAAATAAGATTGGAAGCCCATGCACTAAGGGAATCTACACTATTTGTATACACTCATCTTAGAGCGCACAAACTCAACTGTGTAGCAGTTTTGACAGACATGCTCCTGGATGTGCCCGATTATTAGATCAGTTTTCACATTTAGGCATGAGCAATCAACTTTGTGCCAGTTTTTGTACACACAAACCGTAATATTTAGTTGTGAATCCTTTGCTTTGACTATCTGTGACGACGTTTACATGCAGGCACTATTCGGGATGGCGCTGGCCATACAAGTCGCTACTACAAAGACCAAGATTCCTTGCGAGTGCAAATAATCGAAGAAGAGGAAAAGGAGACAAAGAAGAGGTTGTGAGTATGCGCACAACGAAAAGCAATGCCCCTTTGATTCGAGGTATTCCGATTGCGTTTATATGAACCAGTTTTCCGGTTATGAAAGGGGTAACCCAAGGGGCTTATTCGGGTTGTTAGAAACCCGAACAAGAGCATATTCAGGTTATTGCGTGTGTTTGCATGGCTTTTCAAAATCCGAATATTGCCAATATTCGGGTTTTTGAAAGGGTTATTGCCTGCATGTAAACGTAGTCTTAATCAGCCTCTTTCAATTGTTTTGTTTTGGGAGGTTACTGACTCCTGTGATATTTTCAGCAGGTCTTGCTTGCTGATGAGCTGATCATTTGATTTAGGTGTGAGGGAGAAAGAGATTTAAAACTGGCTGGATAGGAGTTCTCAAGGACCGGACTTGGGCCCCCCCGTAGCTACAGTGTATAAATACCTGGGAATAAAATATGAAATGTTGATCTGTTCTATTTTGTCAGTTGACTGCAGAAATGTTTACATTATTATACTTTACTATTGACATAGCTAAAGACTGTGAACCTAATAAATGAAATCACACAATTCCCAAACAGTTTTCCCATAAAGATAATTTAATATTCCAATACACTTAAACATTTAAACTGCTAAAGCCAAACACAACACAAAATATGATCATTGTCATGGCACATCTTATGATTCCAATATAGATAATGCAACAAAAATGTATTTCACATTAAGAAAATGGTTAAGCAAAAATCAAATATGAATTACAAGTGCATCGTTGTTGGCGCAAGACCGCTCAGAACCTGCAACACACTCCACAGACTCCAGGTTTGCAGCATCCACAGCAGAAGCGACACTTGAAGCCACGCTTGTGTCTGTTGCTGTACGGCATCTGTGTGACCAAATGGAACAGACATGATCAAGATGTTCCACTCCAGCAGCATTTCGAACCTGGGAGAAACATCCCTCCAAGTTAGTTCACAGACCTTCCAGGATTCCTCAGAGGTCTCATCCAAAGCGGTAACTGGACTGTCTTCATCCAACACCTCATCCAGCACCTGTGTCTGTTAATGAATTAAGCGCGTTCACAGTTGAAATCTCAACATTGAAACGCTTGTGTTCAAAAGGTCAGTCACATGGATACTCACTCCACCGACTGGGCTGGCTGAGTTCTCCTGAAGACAAATAAAGGCCAGCATAATGGCCGCTGCAAGCGCAACACTGAGCGTCTTCATCTTTGACTGCTTCAAGATGATCTTGGGCAAAACAATTGGATTTTTCCTGATCCTGTTGACGGAGTCTGAAGAGTGTGCTCAAATGTACTGCTCTTTATACTCATTTCAGTCTCCGTTGCTTCATCAATGTTTCAATGTACTGACCCTGCATCCAGGAATGGATTGCATCTTTCGCTGAGTGATGATGGGAAGTACACTGGGAATTTCTCATCTCATGACATTCACTGTTTTGTGTTTTTGTGAGTTCCTCATACTCCCTCCCCCACCCCACTGAAGCCATGTTCACAAAACTACACTATTTCAATCATTACAAATAAAATTCATTAAAGTAACTTAAGGTTTTTATCATTAACACGGACCAACATTTTAATCTAGAAAGTAGTAGATTCATTCATTCTATCTATTCCATTCATTCTCTGATATGCAATTGAGTAAAAATATTAAATATATATACTGTAGAAAGCTTGTTTTTTATTTTTGTTTATTACTGTAGCACTGCTTCTATATGTATATATATATGAATAGTTAACAGCAATATAGTGCCATCATCTTTGAATTATTACAATATTTTGACTTCATATTTTCAAACTGACATTTAAGTGTGATCCCACTTTTTATAAAATACAGTATACAGTATATCAAGGACAGGAATAATGAAAAGACAAAAACTACAATTATAGAAAAGCAAAACAAGGGTAGTGTGCACACTGCGAGTTATTAGTGAAATTAAAAAAAAACATTGTTGTGTAATATCAGAAATGACTGGTCTATACTATCTCCTTGACGAAACACCTTGCTGCTCTACAGGTTTGAGTTGTTGGCTATTTGATGATGATGTTGTCAATCACAGAAACCATGATTTGATGTTGATACACTAATCTGCACCAATGTTGCATTGCTGAATTTGTTCTATCAAAACATTACGATTTTGACAGGCAAAAGAAAGTGGGTGAATAGAATGCTGATAATAACTTTTATTTCATAACCAAGATCATTTTAAAAATACAGATAATACAAATAAATGTTTTTTGTGTGCATTTCGTGGTGCCAAAGTGTTTTAACTATAGTGGTGCCTTGACTTGTGAGAGTGATTAATTCCAACCATATAAAGTGACTAAAGGTCACTCTACCTATTGAAATGAATCTCTCTCTCCAAAACACCCCATTTTTTGTAAAAAAATTTTGATGGAAAAACAATCGTACACTATTATAAAATAAAGATACATAGATATATAGAACTGTCAATTTAATGGACTAATTGGGGGACGTCGTCCATTAGAACCCATTGTCCATTATATCAAAGTCCTTTTCTTCGTGGGCTTAAAAAACAACAACAATACAGCACAAAGTTATTATTTTGTACTTTTTTCATAGCCTAAAATCGCCCAGGAGAGTACAAAATTATTATAAATTATTTATTTTTTGTAAACTGAAAACGGTTTGAAATTATTTAAAATGTATCCAAACTAGTTGGTGCTTCGGGGTCGGATAATGACGTGGATCTGGTTGCGTTTATGAACCACAATGTTAGTGCATACCTTTTTCACCTCCATTTTGATTAGATGCCATAGATAAGAGTTGTTTTACAAAAAACAACAACTGTGTACTGTACCTAAACTAGCATGTTTGAGTGCTCGAGTTAAAAACAACTATGCATATAGATCGGTAGATACAACACGCTCTTTTGCTTATGGTGATGCTAAGCTAATGTCCATGCCTTCCAAAACCTTTGATGGGACAGTCTACATGCCAACATGACTGCCATACTGATGTGTGTTTTAGCCTGTTCTATTCCACTATAAGTCTGTTTATCTATGACAAGAGCAGCGCAACCTGGAAATGTGACTTGTCTCTGCCTGTTGATGGCATTTTCCAGGCCTCTTTTTCCGTATGGTCCCGGTATTGGTAGAAAAACAAAAAGTCAAAACGTGCAAAACCTACACTTCCTATTACTATGAAACTTGTTTGAATTTTACTGAGCATTTTCCTATTTCTCACGCAGCCTCAATCCTTTCTGTTCCTAATCGTGTTTTGAGTTATTCTTTGTGAACCAAAGAGTAGCATGCTTAAGAAGTAAAAATAAAGTATGGACAAACCAATGAGCAAAAATGCAAGAACCTAGTTTTATTAAAATTATTATTTATTTATTTATTTATTAACCCCAAAGTGTCATTGTTTTTGTTGTTTTTGTTGATTTCCTTGCTGTTTTCCAGTCATGATTCCAACATTCTGTCCGATAAATAGTCCTCTCTGATAACCTCTCGTTAGCAAATGCTATGATTTAAGAAGAAATTGTGGAGTATATTATTATACAGTGGTATTTCTGTTTAACACTCCGGCATTGGTAGTGTTTGTGTATATGTAATGATTTAACTGGAAATCGACTTTTTATGCAACCATACTGTGAATGACAATTTAGCATACTGTTTGAATTAATCTGATGTTCTGAATATATTGTAACTTTCAAAAAAAATTGGAGTCCGATTTCTGCTACCAAATGATGGATATGATAAAGTAAAAAACAACAACAACAGCATGTGTATGTGCTGATACTTTTGATTAGATTTTTTTTAGCAACCTTTCCTGAGAAGTTTAGCCAACTGTAATGGCACAATAGTGTAATAATAATAAAAAAGAAAAAAAATTATGCATCAGTTTTCAACACTGCTTACCTGTTCAGTGTCACGGGGTGCTGGCGCCTATCCCATTTGATTTTGGGCTAATGGCAGACTACATACAGCCTTAACTGGTTTCCAGTTATGGAGGACCAAAACTGCCAAAATAAAAATAAATAAATGACTAAATAAATAAATAACTGACTAAAAAAATAAATAAATGACTAAAGGGGAAAATAAAAACAAACATAAAAAATATATAATTCAAAAAATTTTATCCCCAAAAATGTATATAAATGGAAATAAAAACAACAAAATATATACAGTATACCTGTACATACACATAAATAAATACATTTGTATTCAATTTTTGAATTATATTTTTTATATTAGTTTTTATTTTCACTTTTAGTCAATTATTTATTCATTTATTTATTTAGTAATTTATTTACTTTTAATTTTGGCAGTTTTGGTCCATACTGCCAGGAACGAAATGTTATTCAAATGAAGGGGAGGTCCTAAGTGTGTCTTGGTTTGGACTCCGCCGTTGCAAACTGCCTTTCAATGGTCAACTGTGCAGGTCGGCGAACAAGGAAGTCTTGCCGGCTTGCAAGGGAGAACTCCAGCAATGGACGACTATCTGGTCCACTGTCACCACAACTTGCGACTTGAGTTACTCAACAATAAGTCGAGGTGACAGTGTACAAGATAGTCGTCCATTCCTGGAACTCTCCAGTGCAAGTCGGCGAGACTTATTCCCTTTAAATCCATCTAATCATAGATAGATAGATAGATAGATAGATAGATAGATAGATAGATAGATAGATAGATAGATAGATAGATAGATACAGTAGATAGATAGATAGAGATAGATAGATAGATAGATAGATAGATAGATAGATAGATAGATAGATAGATAGATAGATAGATAGATCCTGTCTTAATTATATTTTGAGTTTTTCTAAATTCTCCATGAACAAAAAAGTAACAGACTTAATAATATATGGACAGATTTACAAGCATAAATACAACAACACAGTATTTTTTCACTCTCCACATTTGGAAACAAAGGCTTTCTTTACATTATTTTTATATTTATATTGCAATTTTTTAAAATATTTATATTGCTGGTTTATGCATTGAAGCATTCCTCCAGTAAAAAACATGCTACTTTATCCTCTATCTATCATGTTTTGATTCTTTAAGTAATTAAATATATTATTCAATAAACAAAACAATATGTAATTGACACAAAAATAATTGTTATTGATTTCAAAATGAGATATTTGCCATCTCATGAAGCCAAAATGATGCATGATTTTTTTATTGGATTTTATTTCCTATTTTCTGGTGCAAGACCGCTCAGAACTTGCAGCACACTCCACAGACACCAGGTTGGCAGCATCCACAGCAGAAATGACACTCGAAGCCACGCTTGTGTCTGTTTCTGTACGGCATCTGTATGAACAAATACAGCAGAAATGACCAATGTGTTCCACTCCTGGTTGGCTAATAATCCACCTGAGGTACTTCACACACCTTCCAGGATTCCTCAAATGTCTTGCCACACGCAGCAACTGGATTGTCACTGTCCATCGCCTCTTCTAGCTCTTGTCTCTGTTCATGAATTGAACATGTCCCCAGTAAGTATAGCAACATAAAAAAAAAAACGATATGTTCAATTACTCAGTCACATTGGTACTCACTCCACTGACTGGGCTGGCTGAGTTCTTCTGAAGAAAAATGACAGCCAGCATAATGACCACTGCAAGTGCAACACTGAGCATCTTCATCTTTGACTGTTTCAGGTTGTTCTTGAGCAAATCAAATGGATTTCTCCTGATACAGTTGATTGTGTCTGAAGCATGCTAGAATGTACTGCTATTTATATTTCAACCCGTGTTGCTTCATCACAGGCTCAATGTATACTGACCCTGCATCCAGTAAAAGGTCTGCATCCTTGTCTGTGTGATGGGAAGTAACGGGAAATTTCTCACCTCATGACAATGGAATGTTCCTTCTGTTTGGAAACTGCATGTGATTTTTCTTAATTTCCCAATAACACAATACAGTCGTGAGCATTTTCTCATCTAAAGGTGATATGATTGCTAATCATCAGCCAGTTAATCTAAATAGGAAAAAGCAGCAATAATTTAACACACTTGCTGCTTCACAAACTTGACAGGACACTCATTTTATAGAAACAGATTTGATGAAGCCATGTTGACACACTACTGTGGACCGATGTTGCATGTCTCAGTATGTTAGATTGAATACATTACATTCTGTATGCAAAGACTTGGATGATCAAAAGAAATAAACTATGTGTAGGTTATTACTTTGATTACACCTGTAATCATTATAAGAGTATAAACATATATACAGTATTTTTTTTTTTTTTAATCAATTGCCTAATTCTAAAGCGACTATGGTTTTATAAATGTTTCAAAATTGTGTTAGTAGTGAAGAACTGCATTAGGAAGGTACAGTATATTTTCAGCTCATTATGTTGTGAAATGTGAAAGACTATTTTTACTGATAGTGTCATAATGTGTTCTTTTTTACCTTCCTATCCAAAATGTACTGCTGCTCATTCACTTTGCCCTGTGTTGCTTCATCACAGGTTCAACACAGTGACCCTGCATCCAGGAAAGAACTGTATCTTTTTCTGTGTGATGATGGGAACTGCAGTGGGAATTTCTTATGACAGTGAAGTATTTGTTATTATTGAGAGAGGTGTCATTATCCCATTAAAAATCTTTTCAACTCAAAGCCAATTATCATGATAATCATAGGCCACTTTATCTATTCTGAACAAAAACGTACCAAAAAAAAAAGATATTCAAAATAACAGCAAATATTCAATGTATATAAAAAAATATATACAAATGTATAAGTATTTATATAAGTGTTATAGTATTTCTGTTATCATGGTGGTACTGTTTGTGTACATATCCAATGAGTTACAGTAATTGGTAAGCAATTGTATATTGCATAACAGTAAATTTACGCTTCGAATGAATGACAATGCACCATACATTTTTTATCATTATGATATCTTTTTTTTATCATCACTTCAAACAAAAACTTGAGGGGATGTATGGTTGCATGGATGGAAGGCTATGACAATTAAAAAATAAAAACATGTAATACATATGTGCTAATCAACATTAGGTAGTGGCAAAAGGTGCAACAAGGGTCATCTCATCTATTGAAAAAAGTCATATTATTGTGCAATATTTGAAATCACTGTTTTTTCCCTCCTTGTCTTCTTGAGTTACTCTACAAACATGATCCTAATTTGCCATTACTGTAATGTTGTATATTGTTATAGTACCGCATTACGCATGATGGTGTAATCGCCCCTCTATTTCTTTCTTTCGTTCTTTCTTTCTTTCTTTCTTTCTTTCTTTCTTTCTTTCTTTCTCAACACACTTTCCAGACACACCAGAAGCCATGCTTGATGCCATCCGTCTCACTGTTATACAGCATCTCTTCAACTAGTATATGAACAAGGTCTACATTTTGTCATGATCTCACAATATTCCAAAGATGACACAAATACATTATGAATGGTAATTAACTTTTTTTTATGTAATCTGAATCATCTCTTCTATCCTACACGTGCTTAACATGTATGTGTGTGTGTGTGTGTGCGTGCGTGCGTGCGTATGTGTGTGTGTGTCTGTGTGTATGTGTGTGTGTGCGTGGTCTTGTTTTTGTTACATAATGGGGCCCATATTTCGGGATTTCACAGAGTTGTGGGGCCCATGTGGGTCAATTTTGCTGGGCCCCACAAGTTTAGACCCCAGAAATATTTTTTTTAAATAATAATAATAATTAAAATATATATATATATATATAATAATAATAATACATTTATTTTGTATAGCGCTTTTCAAGACACTCAAAGATGCTTCATGGAAAGTAAAACAATTTTGAGAACAATGATAAAAATCAGCAGAAAATGCTTTTAAAAAGTACAAAACATAAAATCAATACAATAATAAAATGATTACAAAATTAAACATTCGGAATTTACAGACCTTCCAGGACTCCTCAAAGTTTTCACTGACCTGAACTGAATTGTGACTGTATATCACCTCCTCTTGTTCTTGTGTCTGTTCATGAATTCAGCAAGTTCTCAGTAAAAATCTAAACATTGAAACTGTTATGTTCATCAAGTTTTTACACACTCCATGACTGCTATGGCTATAACTGTACTTTGTTTTACGTATTTATGGACCATCATAATGAGTGTATTGCTGTATCCAGTGTGATTTATGGCAATTTTAGCTATAACAGACCTGATGTCATTGCTGTCACAATTGCTAGTCAAATTACCAAGACACACTGTATGCTGTTAAATGTCGAATATGAATTCAATTAAAAAACAACAACTTTTATTTGCCACTGGGGGGCAATTGAAGGCACGTAGAGCAACAAGTAAAAAATCTAATAGAAATACGATCAATAATTTGCACATATTGTAAACAATAAGACTAATGTCTTCAGTGCTAAAATAAGGAAAGTAGCACCTGCCAAAGAAAACAATAACATAAGGGGAGAAAAAAGGAAGAGCGAGAGAGCCAGAGAGGAAGAAAGGGGGCGAGGGGAGTTTAAAAAATATATTAAACAAAGTGTAATTGCAATTTTTAAACAAATAGTGACATTTGATTGGATTTAATAGGTGTTCCAAAGAACAAATACATGTTTGCATTGTAAAGATAAGTCTCATCAATTAAGAAAATCCCATAATTATTATTTTTTTTTAAATCTGAGTCTTTTCAAAATACTTTTCGACACATCTCAAAAACCATCTCATGAGAGCGTAAAAACTTTTTTCGAAGTATTTGAGAATTGTTTTCAAAGTTTCTGTATTTCCATTTCCAGTTGAGTTGCCGCAAATCTTATTTTTATGGATTATTATTATTATTATTATGGAAACACACCTAGTGTGTAAATACCTGGGAATAAAAGATGAAATATATGTTCATCTTTCAAGATATTTTCAGTTGACTGCATAAATAGCTAAAGACCGTGAACCTAATAAATGAAATCACACAATTCCCAAACAGTTTTCCCATAAAGATGATTTAATATTTCTATACACTTAAACATTTAAACTGCTAAAGCCAAACACAACACAAAATATGATCATTGTCATGGCACATCTTATGATTCCAATATAGATAATGCAACAAAAATGTATTTCACATTAAGAAAATGGTTAAGCAAAAATCAAATATGAATTACAAGTGCATCGTTGTTGGCGCAAGACCGCTCAGAACCTGCAACACACTCCACAGACTCCAGGTTTGCAGCATCCACAGCAGAAGCGACACTTGAAGCCACGCTTGTGTCTGTTGCTGTACGGCATCTGTGTGACCAAATGGAACAGACATGATCAAGATGTTCCACTCCAGCAGCATTTCGAACCTGGGAGAAACATCCCTCCAAGTTAGTTCACAGACCTTCCAGGATTCCTCAGAGGTCTCATCCAAAGCGGTAACTGGACTGTCTTCATCCAACACCTCATCCAGCACCTGTGTCTGTTAATGAATTAAGCGTGTTCACAGTTGAAATCTCAACATTGAAACGCTTGTGTTCAAAAGGTCAGTCACATGGATACTCACTCCACCGACTGGGCTGGCTGAGTTCTCCTGAAGACAAATAAAGGCCAGCATAATGGCCGCTGCAAGCGCAACACTGAGCGTCTTCATCTTTGACTGCTTCAAGATGATCTTGGGCAAAACAATTGGATTTTTCCTGATCCTGTTGACGGAGTCTGAAGAGTGTGCTCAAATGTACTGCTCTTTATACTCATTTCAGTCTCCGTTGCTTCATCAATGTTTCAATGTACTGACCCTGCATCCAGGAATGGATTGCATCTTTCGCTGAGTGATGATGGGAAATACACTGGGAATTTCTCATCTCATGACATTCGCTATTTTGTGTATTTGTGAGTTCCCCATACTCCCTCCCCCACCCCACTGAAGTCATGTTCACAAAACCACACCATTTCAATCATTACAAATAAGTGTCATAAAAGTCCTTCATACTCAATAGATTAAGTTCAAATTTTGAGTGACATCAAGTCCACGTGAGAAGGGAGTGTGCCGTTTCCTTTTTCAGCCATACGTGACAGCTATATTTTATTGAACAGCTCTAAGAACTTTCAGTTTTTGTTGATGATGGCAGCAATATATTGACGAGAGCAGTAGTTTTTTGCCTGTAGGAAGACCACATTTCCCACATAGCGTCTGCTTTGACCTCATGCCAGCGAGTGAAAGCTGGACCAATGTTGATCCCTGACTGTCCTTTATCCGGGTAGCCTCCTTTTTTTCTTTTTTCTTTGTCTGCCCCGACAAAGATTTTCATTTCTTTGTTTGTTTTGCATCTTCTGCCATGACAACAGAAATTGCTCGTAGACGTTCAAATTGAGTTCTCTCTTTGTAACGAATGGGGAAAGAGTGAAGTGACGTATGCCGTAAAGCAGTCAACGCATATTTATTTTGTATGGCAGGGTTCCTGCCACACTCCTCAAAGTTGCTTAGTGCCAGTAAAAGCGATACAGCCCCCACCCCAGGCCATGACATAGGTACCGTTCAGCTAGTCAATGTTTCATCAAAAGAGTTATGGAAATATTTTATGAAGGTTGAAAAGTTCCTTGGTGTTGCTTTAAAACTTGTTGTGTGGTCTAGAGTTTTAAAACATAGATGTATATTGACAACAACAAAAAAGTCTTGAATATTTTTGCAAATTTATTATATTTTCTATGCCATTTGTTTTTAGAAATGGATTCAATGTCTCTTAGGACACTCGAAAGACAGAACGAACCCTTTGTCCTAATAGACCAGATCTTTGTTTATTTCCAGGGAATCCAAGCATTCTCTACGCCACTCTACATTATGTTTTGGGTTGCATTTAGGGCCCTGCCAGTGTTTTACCTGAACAAGTTCGATGAACGAAAGTTCATGAACGCATTCATATTTTGGGCGAACGTGAACTGAACGTAGTTAATTTTTGCTTCGTAAATATTTGTCTGACCAAGCTCTGGGGTAAATGAACGGCTTTGAACGCAGTTAATTTATTTCTCCAGTTTGCCAGGTTTTCTCTTGTTAAAAACCCTCTTCTCTTGTTAAAAGACACCATAAACGGGCCTTAATAGCTGAGAAATTCCATTATCTGGCAACCCAGCAGCGACGAACGGTCGCAAGGCACATCCGTCGTCAAAATGTGACGCTAGGGGTTGTGGGGGGAGCGGGGGCTGTGGACCGGTGGGTTGCCTGGCGGGCCTACAGTGCCCCGTCCTGCTGCGTTGGGTTGGCGGGCCATGTTGGAGTGAGGGCTGCTCCTGGGTTTGCTCTCCGGCCGGTGGCCCCTGCGGGGCCCGGGGGTTGTCCCTTGGCGCTGCCGTGGCCTGGGGGGCCCTGAGGTGTTGCGCTTGCTCTGTCCTGGCAGGGGTCGACGGCACCCCTCTTTGGTGGAGATTTTCATGCATGCCAGATCCATCACACCAGCATCTATCGAAACTCAGACACAATCTGCTTCTTCCTCAGGTCATTGAATCGGTGGAGGCTGGTGTCTGTGGATCTCACTCTGCTTCGTCTGTCCTTCCTTCCTTTCCTCAGTCTCTCCTTTGGTCTCTTGAGGTCTCCCTGATTTGTTGGAATTTAGATGTTTCTGGGGTTGGTGAAGGACTCTGGTTGGTGGCCCGGTGGGTGGTGTCTGGTCGGTGCTGGATTTTACTTTCCTTTCTTTTCTTTGGTCCTTCCTCGGGTCTCCTGACAGCCTCACGGCTCTGGCTGGGTTCTGAAGTGTTCGGTTTAGGTGAACGGTATGGGATTTTTTAATAGGTTTTAGGTAAACTGATGAATACACACTCACACGCACATGCACATACACACCCACATACAAAATAAAAAATAATAAAAATAAATAAATAATAAAGAAAAAAGAAAAAAAAGAGCAATGATGATGACATGTCAAATCGGTAAAATTACCGAATGAACTGAGCTCTCCAGAATTTTTTTTTTAAATCAAAAAAAAAAACATTAAAATAAAATTTTTAAAAAATACAACGCTAGCTTGCCTGATGTAACTCATAGCAATGCTGTGTGTTGCTTGTGTACCAAATGCAGAGCGTATGTTATTCTGCCGTCCCAAAGAGTAACACACAACAAAAAGGAATACACACATCGTGACACGTTGTATATTTAAATAGAAAACATGTTTCTTTATAAAACATCGCTAGCGCTAATGCCGAAGTTGATGGCGGATACCATTAAAATGTTAACAGGAAATTTGCATCAACTTCAGGAGTGCTATTCCTTCAAGGTTTGAAAAATGATTTGGATTAACAGAGCTCAAATGCAACCTACTTCCATCCAATTGTACTCCATGCATGCATGGTACCACACTGCCCATAAAAGGCCAACATGCTCAAGAACTGTCTTTTTGTTGTTTTATTTTAATATTGTCAAGTAATTCATTATTTATTTTAGTGTACAGTATTATCCAATAATTTAATTTCTAATTGTCCTTTTAAGTTATATTGAAAGTTAAGTTTTAAGTTAAAAAAAAAAAGAAGAAAGAAGAAGAACTATGAACTAGTTCATTTTTAGACCATTGAATTTAGTTTTTTTCAAATTTGTGAACTGAACTTTGAACTAGTTCACGTAGAACATGAACTTTCCCAACACTGGGCCCTACATAGGGGGCCAGTCAATCACATGACACATGTAGAGTCAGACGAATTCACTTCACATTCACACACACACTGACACTTAGTGAGAACGCCGTTCCAAAAAAGTACATGGCCACTTCCCAGAGCAGAAGAACAGCAATTTAACGGTACAGAACATTCAGATTAAGTTACACTCAAACTTGCATGTTTTGTAAATATGAACATAGCAGTGCTATAAAGCTTTCAAGGGATTATGTGATTTTGTCTCAGGTCCTGACTTCTCTTGCCATATTTGTTTTGGCTTGTGTTTCCATGGTGTATTTCATTTCTTTCAATACTTACCCCAAACAAATCCAGAGCAAACACACAGCCATCAACCAGTCTCACCCGGTCTTGGTCACTGATCCATCTGTCCTTGTTTGCACTTCAATTTATGTGTCTGTCCTCTCTTTCCTACCTCACGTTGGGTCCCTACCAACTTTATTTTTAACAAATGACCACATGTATGACAGGCTAATTGCTACTAAAGCCACCATATGAAATATTCCCAGTGATTATCCAGTAATTTGGCCTCTCAGAAACAACATCCAGGCCTGCAAGTAGCCTCATGTTTTGATTATCTCCTTCAAACCCTGTATGATAATGTTTCTCTGTACAAATAGTGGTCGTGCAAGTGGCCATGTTAAGGTTGTGTTTGTACCCCCAAACATTTCACATGAGGTGCATCACTAGAGAGACATATCAACACAAGTAATAAAAATAAGAATCCATTTGGAGGCAATAGTAATTAGACCAATGAATGTTTTCATTTGGTAAAGTAGGAAACAAAGCAGGGCCTATTATAGAACACTGGGCAGTTTGAGAGCTTCTTTTGTGCACTACAGATTTGATTTGATGCTTGACACTGTATTTTGATTTAGCAACAAATCTATACCAAGAGTTCAATAGTGAACAAAAACAATCAATTTCTCAGTGGTGATTGGTGAAGAACGATTTCTATACAGTATATTGGTTTTATTGTTGTTATTGCCAGATGACAGTGATTCCCGGAATCACCAGTCACAGCAGAGACCACACCATGTAGATGGCCGACCACAGCAGCCACAGCACCAGCGGCAGCGTTTCTCACTTCTCACGTGTCTGTGTCTGGCATCATAGTCCATCTACGTGGCAAAATAAATTAAAATAAGCAATATCACTCATACCATTTTAGTCTTTCACGTTCCTGTATTTCAACCTACCTTTGGTTGTTCTGATTGCATCTCAAATGTTTTCAAAACGTCATCATCTCCTGCTCCTAGTCCATTCTGTTCCTTTTTTGTGAAATGCAGATTTGTTAAGAATATTCTGATAAGAAATATTGTTAAAATCATGCTCTTACTGGTGGGTAGGCACGGCTCTGCTGTATTAAAATGACGGTGAGCAAAAAGACAACTGCAACTGCAAAATTGAATGTCTTCATCTTTTGAGCTTGTGTTGTTTTAATTGTTAAATAAACAGCAAATTTTAAGTCCTTAAAATGTTCTCTGTCTCGACTCTTTAGAGTAGCTCCTGTGCAGTGTGTGCAACAAATACTGGCATTTATAGTTAAGTATTTCCTAATCACTGGCAGCCTATCTTTGTTTTTACAGTGGACTTTGCATTTCCACCTGATTGATGTTTGAAACAGTTTTTTTGTGTTTTTTTTTTTTTTCAAACGCTTTTTTGCACAGCATAAGCACATCCCATAATGTACAATATGAGTAACCGGCATCCATTGATCAAGCCCCACGGTTTGGATTGCGCACAATCCGCAGATTAAGGAAGTTGAAAACCCTTGTGGATCATGTAAGTCACATGTATGAGAGCATTTTGGCAATTTGGGGTGAAATTATTCATTAAAATAATGATAAAGGATTTTTTTTCTGACTCTTCTCCCAACACCGACATTTCAGATATGACAAGGAAGCTGGAACCTACTCAACACGCCGCCTACACTAAAGCTAAATTCTAAATAAAGCATTCCAAATAATACATTAACGCCAATGCAAAATTGCAAATACCTTTAGTTGGGCTTCTACTTTGACATCGGCCTGGGTGGTGGCGTGACTGCTAGCTTGACTTCCCTTTTGACGTTTTGGTTTACATTAGCAAAGTTTTTATTGAAATTACATATTTTCTACTGCTATCATAATGCCATCCCAAAAGTATATTTAATCGCTAATTTAGGACGCTAAGAAACCGCTAGTTAATTACACCGTTGTCGGTACCAGATGTGATTGCGCTGCCGGATTGTATTGGGGTCGCCTACTGATGACGTCACGCTACAGGATCGG
Organism: Vanacampus margaritifer; assembly: GCF_051991255.1. Taxonomy (NCBI): domain Eukaryota; kingdom Metazoa; phylum Chordata; class Actinopteri; order Syngnathiformes; family Syngnathidae; genus Vanacampus; species Vanacampus margaritifer. Next base: position 7,071,048 of record NC_135440.1, on the reverse strand, counting down.
CTGGAATTGATCCTTTTCCAATTGTTCAACAAAGTTATATCCGGTTGACGTCAAAACATTGTAAAGAAAATAATAAAGTTGTCATTTAAATAACAAAATGTATGGACTGAAATTGTAAAAATGTAAATAAACCTATGAATATTAAAGCAGGATACTTCAAATTGGAAGAAATAATAAAATAGATTGAAGTGCCTTTGCGCTTGTCGATGATGTCAGTACAGCAGCGCTGACGAAATGTGTGATTTAGATGTGTTCACTTTGGTTTCGTTTAGTTTTTAGCTGTTCACAAATCACAACACATCACAAAACAGTCTTAATGATAATAAGAACACATTAGCAATCTAAACCGACAATATTAGTCACATCTCAGGCAATTCATTTGTGTATTTATCATTTATTTAATCTATTTTATTATTTATTCAATATATCTTGCTTTTATCTTCTTAGATTTATTTACGTTTTTACAATTTCAGTCCATACATTTACAGTTATTTAAATTACATCTTTAATATTTTCTTTCCAATGTTTGACATCCACTGGATAATAATTTCCAGCCGATCCTGTAGGGTGACGTGTTCGTTCGGCGACCCCGATGCAATCTGACAGCTCGATTACATCTGGTACGGACACCGTCATTGTTTGGTACAACCAAAATCTCTGACGTTAGTGGCTAGCAGCAAGCTGTTAGCATGAGAACCGATTGCCTTGCTGGTACGGAGGCCCTGAAGTGCAAAATGCAAAAAAAAAGGGCTGGCAATAGTAATGAGTGACAGCTGTTACCTGCCTTCCTTTTTTTTTTTACTTATTTTTCAATATTCTGGACCAACTGGCTACTTTGTAATTCACTCTCCATGTTTAAAGGGAATGTGCCATAGATTGCACTTTGAGGTATTTTCATTATTTAAAAAGAGAGAGAGAGAGAGAGAGAGAACTTTGTCTTCATTTCTTTTATGAAACACTTTTGCCAATTAAAAAAATTCAACTCAAAATGTCAAATATAGATATTAGGAACACAACTTCAAGCCATTAATATCTTGTTATTTTACACATGGAATATGTATGAAATAAGAATGTATCTGCCTCCAATTGAACTTGAAGTTTTTTTCAGTCATACTAGACATTTTGAGTTGATTTTTTTTAATGGGCAAAAGCTTTTTACAAAATAAATGTAGACAAAGTACTATTTATATTTTTTGTTGTTATTGTTGATCTGAAAAATAAAGTCAGCGACTGGCTCCAGCTCACCCACAATCCTAATGAGGCCAATAGGTGAATGTAGAGGGGATTAGACTGTGATGCAACACAACAATCAATTTCTGAGTGGTGAAAAATCATTGATGAAGAACAATTGTTATATATTTTTTTATTATGATAGTAGAGACAGATGGCAGTAGAGAATTACATATTCCTGGAATCACCAGTCACAGCAGAGACCACACCATGTAGATGGCTGACCACAGCAGTCACAGCACCAGCGGCAGCGATTCTCATTGCTGACATGTTTGAGTCTCGCTTCAGAGTCCATCTGTGTGACAAAATAACTGAAATGAGCATGGTGGTTCAACAATACTCATTCAATTCCAGCCTTTGAAATTGCCTGTATCGCAACCTACCTTTGGTTCTGATTGCATCTCAGATGTTTTCAAAACTTCATCTTTTGCTCCTAGCGCATCCTGTTCGTATTTGAGAAATGCTAAAGTGAGCAAAAGGACGACTGCAAATGTGAAGTTGAATGAATTTAATTGTTAGATAAATCAAAACAATTTAAGTTCTTAAAATTTTAATATGGCCGTTTAGCATTTAGGAACACAACTTTAAGTGCAATATGAGGCAGATACATTCTTATTTTATACATAAAATAAGGTATTAATGGCTTGAAGTTGTGTTCCTAAAATCTAGTGTTCAGTTTCTTTAGCTCAGTTGAGTTAATTCTGTCAGAAGTAGCAAAGTCTGCTGTATAAATATAGTTAAAAAGTGGACTATTTCATCATGTCTGGCAATATTTACCTGCTTCTCGGATGTGACCTTCCTCAACTGGTGACTGGAACAAGAGAAGGGATTTTTTTGGGTTGCTGCGCTATCTATCTATGGCACAAATCCAGTTTTAACTGCCTACTGACTGGCTGGCTCATTAAGTGTCATGTAATCGAAAGGTTTCATGTTTGTTATGTTTCAACATTAAATATTACATTTACAAAAATTACAAGAATTAACATCCTTATAGCTTAATTAATTAAATGAATTGCGCCAGGCAATGCTTTCTGGGAATCAAAGGTATGCAAAAAAGGGAGATATTATTCACCCGGATGTTAATGCTCTTAGCGGTAAAGTGTTGTTGCATTGTATGTTCACGGATGTCACACAAAAAAACACACCCAAAAACTCATGAATGCATTTTCTGTATTGACAGCTTCATGAAAAATTGGTTGTGAAATTACCAAGTTAAGACTTATTTTCAATGCACATACAAAGGGAACCTAGAGGGGCCAAATCCAGGTCCAGTGGATTTGCCACCTCTGCGTTTCCTCCACCAAGATCGCAGAGCTGAGCTGAGCTGGATTGCTACTAATTACGGCAGTTGGTGCACTCATGCTTTCATAACAAGATAATATATAGCTTGCTGAAGGACAGAAAGAGGGACTCTACACTAGCATTCTCGTTAGCATTAACATCTAGCTTTTTGGCATGACATCAATAGTAACTCATGATTAACAGCAATTTCATATCGGTTCTAAATGTACAATAAAATGTACAATAAAATATTTTTTACATTAAAAAGATACACTGTAAAAAACACAAAAAAAACAAAAAACAGTGTGATATTGTTTTGATTTTTCTGCCACTAGATGGCATAATTGCATTTGTAAAACACTGGTGACAGCTCTGGGCATATTTATTCAATTTGCCTGCCTAAACCCTGAACTGGTCGCCAGCCAATCACATTCTTTGCTTATATGTGTCTGATTTTACTTTATTTTTATTTTTTTTAATTTTTTTTTGTATGTGGGTGAGTATGTGCGTGCGTGTGAGTGTGTATTCATTAGTTCACCTAAAACCTAAAAATCCCATACCGTTCACCTAAACCGAACACTTCAGAACCCAGCCAGAGCCGTGAGGCTGTCAGGAGACCCGAGGAAGGACCAAAGAAAAGAAAGGTAAGTGAAATCCAGCACCGACCAGACACCACCCACCGGGCCACCAACAGGAGTCCTTCACCAACCCCAGAAACATCAAAATTCCAACAAATCAGGGAGACCTCAAGAGACCAAAGGAGAGACTGAGGAAAGGAAGGAAGGACAGACGAAGCAGAGTGAGATCCACAGACACCAGCCTCCCCCGATTCAACGACCAGAGGAAGAAGCAGATTGTGTCTGAGTTTCGATAGATGCCTGATTTTACTTAATGTCCAACACTTTGGATGCAGCTATGGTTGTTTTAAAAGTGTTCTCTAAATAAAGTTGAGTTGCAATGTGGACATCTTAGTCTAATCAATTGACATTATGAAATCAGCCACATTGATGTGACAATTGTCTGTTCTTCCATCCACATCTAAGAAATGTTCCTAATGAGAGATTAAGAAATGAATGTATGTCATTTGACCGTTTCAATTGCCCACTCAAACAATATGTTGACACTCTATACTGTTTAATTGTGTTTATTGTGCAAATAGACATTTCATAAGTTTTTGGCATTTGCTTAAAGGAAGAACAAACATTCACAGATTGAATATTTGTGATGGGACAATGCAGATGTTTCCAAGAATCACCACTGGCAGCAGAGGCCGCAGAAACCCGGATCATTACAGCAGTTACAGCAAACGCGGCAAGGTCCACTGTGGCGTTTCTGCCTGTTGATGCCTGCCACCTGTATGAACAACACAAGTTTTAAACACTGTTTTGAATTATCACTCATCTTACTTGATGAATCAAATTACTGTACTGTACCGCTGATTGGTCCGCTTGGATCTCAGCAGCTGCGTCATCTCTTACGTTTATATGCTGGTCAAGATCCTGTGATTTAAATATCAAGTATGAAAGGATGTATTTGAAAAAGAGTTGGCTCTAACAAGGAATCTATTTCATGTCCTTACCCTATTATCATTAGAGAAGCTGCAACTCTCCTGAATAAAAATGAAGGCAAGCATGATGATCACTGCCACAGACAAACTGAAGGTCTTCATCCTCTTCCAGAAAGTATGTGGTGTTTGTCAATTGCAATTGTGTTCTGTTTCTTTAGCTCTGTTGAGTTAATCCTGTCACCAGTAGCAAAGACTGCTATATATATACATACTGTGTGTATATATATATATAGTTATCAAGGGGACTCTTTCATCATACCTGGCAATATTTACTTGTTTCTCGAATGGACTCTGCGTCCATCCTCAACTGGTGATTGGAACATGAAAAGGGACTTTTTTGGATTTCTGTGCTGCCTTTGGCACAGATGTAAAGCAATGATGTTTTGTGCCTTTGGGAATTGGATTGTGGTTAATGGTTAGTCGGAGGGAAAATATGGACATATTTCACTTTATATACATACATGATTGAGGCTCCGTTAAAGACACGAATGGAAGGAGAAGAAAATACAGCTGCTGGTCCAAAAATTTGAATATCCTCGAAAAGTTGAATCATTTCCGTAATTCCATTAAAAAAGTCAAACTTTCAGAGATTATAGATTCAGGGCCCACTATTTATTAATATTATAATATTATTTGCGCTTCCAGCTCATAAAACCCATGAAAACAGGATGTAAAAAAAATTGGAATAATGTGAAGAAATCACCATGCATACGTCCCAGTCTTTTGCATGAAAAAAATGGATTGGATGGATGGATGGTATTTTCAAACCGAATATGTCAATCTTCAGTAGTTGGAATCCATTTGCCTTAACCACTGCCTTGATGCGCCGTGGCATTGCCTGGAGGTCCTGTAAGCCCAGGCTTTATTGATGATTGTTGTCAGCTCTTTGTTTTTGGGTCTGCTGGCCCTCATTTTCCTCTTGATAGTACTGTTAAAAGAGGAAAACAAGGGCCACAATACATATCGAGGCAATGATTAAGGCAAAGGGAATCCAGCCAACCATTGAAGATCGACATATCGTTTAAAAAATAGTATCCATCCATCCATCTTTTATTTTCCTAGTCCAACAAGAAAAATGTTTCTTATTGCTGCTGCTGTTGATAATAATAATGTGGATAGTGTATAATACTCTATGTCAGCTACATTTCACAATATAAAGCAATAAATACTGTAAATGAATATCACGCAATATGTGATTTGGACTATTGTTGATGAAGCTTTCTAAATTCACATGGTTTCAGCATGTTATAATGCAATGCAATATCTGTTTGGACGGCACTGTATTTTATAATAGATTAATCAATATTTAGCAATAGGATGCCCACAACGATGTTGCTGTATATTTTCAAATATATGACCAACTAGTGACACGACCCTAGTAAGGATAAGCGGTTCTGAAAAAAATTGTATACACACTTTAAATAAATGTAAACTAGGTGTTTTAATTTGTTTTATTTTGTAACATGTAAAAGATTTTCTATTGTTTTTGTCACCGCCTGTTCTCAAACTGATGTCCTTTCTGGTTCAGGCAATGTGAAGCACACATCATAAAACAATTCCTTTAGTATTTGCGTGCATTCACGTTCGATGGTTGCTCTCAATTCAGTGACTGTTACAGGTCTGATGGTGTAGAGTTTGTCTTTTAGGTATCCCCATAAAAAGAAGCTAGTGGTATGAATTCTGGTGAACTGAAAAGTGTATATTTTTTTTTTTAGACACCCTGTTTCTGCCTCTTGTCAGCAGACCCGATGTTACTTGGAGGTACCGAGGACTAAGCAGAGGTTCAGGTGAGATTGAGATTTTGATGGGATTAAGTTTTATTCTTTGACGGTCTCTCCCACTAAATGTTAGGCAAGCCCCTTTCTCTAGCCACTTTTAATGCTCATCTTAAAACATATTTTTATTCTTTGGCTTTCAACTCAGCATGAGAGTCAGTATTGTTTCAGTGGCTTATTGTATTTACTGTTTTTATGTTATTTATTATTTTAACTATCTTTGCTTGTATATGCCATATTTTTACTTTATGTACAGCACTTTGTTTAAATGATCTCTAAATAAATTTGGGTTGAGATTTAGACATCTTGATCCAATCGATTAACTTTATGAAATCATCAACATTGATCTGACAAATGACAGTTCTTTCAGCCACATTTTCCTCATAAAAGATCCAGATATTAATACTGTATGTCATTTGTACCTTTCAATTGTAGACTACACCCAAACGTTGACACATTATACAGTTTTTTGCTGTTTATTGTGCAAAGACATTTCATCACATTTTCTTTACTGAGCATGCGAGCATCCTCAACTCTACCAAATGCAAATGCTTAATTAAAGGCAGAACAAAAATTAACAGATGCTCATTTTTGGCTGATGTAACATTGCAGTTCCTACAATCACCAGCTCCATTCGCAGCAGAAGCCGCAGAAATTCTCATTACCACAGCAGTTACAGCAAAAGCGGCAAGGTCCACTGTGGCGTTTCTGCCTGTTGTTGTCTGCCACCTGTATGAACAACACAAGTCTTAAACACTGTTTTGAATTATCACTTATCTTGCTTGATGAATCGAAATACTGTAGTATACCATTGATGGGTCCGCTGGGATCTCAGCAGCTGCGTCATCTCTTGCTTCCACCCTATGCTGGTCAGGATCCTGTAATTTAAATATCAAGTATGAAAGGATGTATTTGAAAAAGAGTTAGATCTAACAAGAAATGTATTTATTTCATGTCCTTACCCTATCATCAATGGAGAAGGTGCAACTCTCCTGAATGAAAAAGACGGCAAGCATGAGGATCACTGCCATAGACAAACTGAAGGTCTTCATCGTCTTCCAGAAAGTATGTGGTGTTTGTCAATTGCAATTGTGTTCTGTTTTTGTAGCTCTGTTGAGTTAATCCTGTCAAAAGCACTAAAGACTGCTATATATATAGTTACCAAGGAGACTCTTTCATCACGCCTGGCAACATTTACCTGCTTCTCAAGTGGACTTTGCGTCCCTCCTCAGCTGGTGTTTGGAACAAGAGAGGGGATTTTTTTGGGTTGCTGTGCTGTCTTTGGCAAAAATGTCAATCCAATTTTAACTGCCTACCGACTGGTCAAAAGGTTTTATGTGTGTGTTTTATATTGCATGAAGGTGGCATGGTGAACAAGATTTTAGCATTTCAACCTACCATCGCTGTACTTGGTGGATTTTCGGTACGCTAGTTTCCTCTTATATTTAAAACAAAAACAAAAAATGTCCATTAAGTTAGGTAGGTAAGTTGTCCATAGATACAGTATGAATGTCAATGTGAATGGTTGTTTGTCTTTTTGCAGCCTACAGTTCTTGTAGCCTAAATACCCAGCGTGTGCCAGAGTGTTTCTTGGTCTCTGGAGGTTCCTCTGTATTGGGGTCTCACTAGCACCTTGGCTCCTGTGTCCTGTGGTTTTGCCTAGCATGAAGGCAGAATGGGCTGAGCATCCTTCTGCATTGGCGAAAAGTTGATTGTGGTTGCCCAACACAGAAGCCACTCTGACCCAATTTTCAGTTATGGTTGGGCCCACAATCCTTGCTGCTTAAGTGTCTGGTTCCACAAGTGCCCTATGGAGGCGGGGACACTTGGGTTCATATTATACAAACTCTAATTACATAATGAGGAGGCATTGTACGTATGGAAATATATATGTAAAAATATATTTTATAATATAGTGTAATATACAACATAATTTAATCAGATTTATACAAAAACATTCATAGATTTAAATGAAAAAAATATATTCAATTTATTCAAATAAATTGTATTATATATTCTATTTATGGTAAATATCTAGGAAATAATTGAATGTAGAATGTCCTATTTTATAATAATACATCAATATAGTTTACATAAGATGAAAACGATTTATTAACTCTTTTAATGATGCTTTCCAACAGATTGAAACACCAAAAATAAATAAATAAATAAATGAAAATAAAACAAAAACAGAACAATCGAAAAATAGGATAGTAGTCATTCAATGCAGTGGTATGAATTCAATTGGACTTTTTCTTTTCATGGAGTCTTAAGCTACTTTTCCATTGTACCGGTTCTACCCTCAAGTGGTCACCTTACCATTAGACTTTTCCGTTGCCATGCGGTTACAATGGAACTGCTGTTTAGAAACTCCTCCGAGGTGGCTCTGAATCGCAGGCCGTCTGGGGCAAAGTGGGGTCGTGACATGTTTGGCTCACAGATCTAAGCATTTAGACATCATGTGCAACACCGCTTTGGTAACTTGGTGATGAAATGGCACCGTGTTGATACAATTAAATCTCTATTGGCGCGCTATGGTTAAATTGTTGATTAAATTGGTTAAAGTGGTGGCTTTGGGATTTTGGGTTGATTTTTGGGGGCAGGGTACACAGATTAGCCATATAATAGCATTAGCACTTTCTGGGCGGTGGGGGTGTTTGATTTTGGTGAGGTCTCTACTAAAATGTTTTCATTGTAAGGGCACTCGCTTGTTTTCCGCATTTTGGGCACCGCTTCCACTAATAAACGCAATCAGTCGGCTTCTGCCGGGCAAGACAGAAAAGGGGACAGCCAAATGCTAGCAAAATGGCATGATCCAGGTCTGATTGTAAATCGCACAAAACTGGGCTCGTCATCGGATGTGGATCAGGGTTAGCGCTGCCACTTCTAAAATAAGCCAACTTCAACATGGCAGGGAAGTTATAGAAATGCAGTTTAAAAAAATTATATACCTTGTAAACTGTAGCAGTAAAATCAGACTAGGTCACTAGTAGTATCTTGTAGTCAACATGTTAGTTGAATTCAGTGTGAGGAATCTCTGATTGTATCTACCATGTTTTGATGTTGTATTGAAACATGAAAAGAAAATATTGGTTGACCAATGCTGGAATTTCCAGGCGTGTTTGTTTTGGCCACTTTCTGTGTGGTGTTCACATTTACTATCAATACTTGAGCCAAATCAATCAGGAGGTGCTCACCCAGCCTTGATCACTGACCCCTTCTGTCCCCATTTGCACTTCACTTTACATTTGGGATGAAAATTGAGTCAAATTGACCCACACAACAGATGAAAATGATTACTTTTCATTTCCTTTTTATTAGAATATGTAATTACTGGACATTTTTATCCAGTCCACGTCATGCTGTGACATGTTGTGTGCATGTGATACAATACGCAACACATCGCTATATTGACACCCCTCTCGTCCATGGAGAATGGCACCCTACGCACAGTGCGTGATCTGTGTGTATAGAGTGTTCCCACCTTTTCAGATTACCCAGAATGCACCGCCGGTTGCCATATTGGTGGGAGAATTCCACCCACTAGCGTCATTTGTAATTTGTTGTTGTAGTTTGGAGAGCAGAAAAAAATTCCGCAATTCTTTCTTCGTGTGTAGCTTGAACTTGTGGGGAGATGACAGTATTCACTTGCATGAAGCGTTATCGTCACGCATGGGATTCGTACACCGGCAAAAGTTTGCAATCCAAATCGTCATCTCCAGGATTGGGTCGGCGTGGCTCAGTGATAGAGTGGCCGTCTCCCAACCCAGAGTTTATGGGTTCGATCCTATGCCATTGTGAGCCTGTCAAAGTATCCTTGAGCAAGATACTGAACCCGCAGTTGATCCTGATGCTGCGTCATCAGTAGGTCAATAGGTAGTTGAATGTAAAGCGCTTTGAGTACCTTGTAAGGTGGAAAAACGCTATATAAGTGAAGTACCATTTACCATAACTTTGACGAGTCTATTTCTACTTTAATGTATTCATTCATTATGCGCTAAAGTATGTTATGTCACAGTTATGTCTCCGGTCACCAAGAGTTAGTGGGAAATTGTGAAACCCCTGCTTAGACAGTATATAATAACGTAATTACATGCTGTAATGTGTTTTCATTGATTCAAGATCAATACACGTCCTGCTGGGCAGTACTTTCGGGTCAGCGAGCCAGCAGTCTCTCTGTTGTAATTGATACGATCCAAATTGCCAATCAAACGCAATTTGTCAGCGTACCACATAATCGCCTACCTGTCCAAGGTCTTCCTATATATTTCTCCATCACTTTCTCCATCACAACAGGGTGATGGGACACTGTTTATTATGTGCATATTGGCCTAGGTGGTGGGCAATTTATGCACCAAATGTATGCATTATCCCTCATCTAAATACATGCAAATACCATCGGCGCAAGAAGTTGCAGCGCAGTTAGTAAGAATTTCACCACCTGCACATGTTTTGTGAATGAGACGGTATGTTTTTGCTCCATTTTTAACTGTTAGGGCTGCGCAAAAGCCACACAAAGCTTTAGTGGAAGTGGTCCTGAGTGTTTGAACGGAACGCATATTTCCGTGGTTTGTGTAAAATAAACCACACACACACACACACCATATCAATTGATACTTCGGAGTGATTTATATATGTAACACAGATCATAACTAACTAATGAGACTTGAGGATTAAATCAAACAAAAATCAAACTGAACCCAACCCAAACCATAACAGATGGTTTACAAGGCTACAAAAAATGTTATCATACTGTATGTATTTTATTAATTAGTATCTCCAATTCTAAAAAAAAATTGGGATTACACAGAGTTACCCTGAGATTGGACCTTGGAATTTCCTATTTCACATTAGTCTGGTGCAATACAAGGCACATATCTGAGTTGGTTAATTTAAGGTGGCAGGTGGCTGTAGCAGTGCACTGCTGTGAGGTTAAAAAAAATATGGGAACTGTCGAAGATTGCATGTTGTAAATCAACCATCCAAAATAAACAAATTTTAACAGTAAAGAGGGACAGACTGAACAGAATAAAACAAAACAAACAACAACAAAAAAAACTACAAATGCAGCCATTTTCCACTTGTCTCGCAGGTGAGCGGGACCCTATCCCAGCTGACTTTTGAGATGCTGTGAATCGCAGGACACATATGAACAAAGAATCAGTCACACATTCGCATCTATCAGCAGTTTCAAGTCTTCAGTTGACCTAACCATACCGTTTTTAGGAATGTGGCAGGAGGGCAGAGTACACGGAGAAAACTTATACAAGCACGGTAACTCCATAAAGGAGGCTCTGGCCTCAGAATAAAATCCAGATACTCTCAACTATGAGGCAGACGTGCTAACCATACACTACAGTGGTGCCCATACCACAGATATAATGTAATATTATTGAATCTCAATTTCCTTGGAAACTACATTGAAGCTACGCTTCATAGGCTGAAATTCTCAATGCCCACTCTTTATTCCAGACTAGTGGTCAGAATGATGCACACTTGAGATCACTGCTGATTTAGTCAGGCAGTTTTACACCCAGTTCTTTTACCATGAACAAGCATTTACACGATGGGGGACAAATTATATATTTTGTCAAATGGAATTTGGGAATTGCCCTGTCGACCCAAAACAGTGCGGAGTCACAGTAAATTAGTGTTTGCTGCTCAGCCAAAAGTGTACATTTTGCCAGAACTCTGCTGGCTTAGAACCAATAGGGAACCCGCTATACCGCACAGTGGAAGAGAGAGAGCCACAGGAGATACTGAACCAGTGGCAAAAGGAAGCCTACTGTCAGCGAGAGTCTGCAAAACCCAGACTTCACCCTCTGACAACTTGGAAATATCCATTTTAATAAGGTGGAAAAGTGGATTTGGCCAGACGTCCTCATTCCTCCCATGGAAACTCATCTGTCCTGGTGTGAGGCGACACCCTCAGTGACTTTTAACTAAAGGGTTGGGTGCAGACTGCTGCGGATCAGCACGCCCCACAAAATGAATCTGCAATTTGGTCCTCTGGTTTCTTTGAAAATGACTTAACTTGAGAGCTTCTGTGAAAGCTACAGGTTGTTTGCGAGTGCTATAAATCAGCTGTTTATTCCTTCATGTTTGCTTGAATGTTGTATGACACATCGTTCCATGTTAAATCTCCCCTTGGGATTCAATGTTAGAGTTCATCTGGAAACCACACTTGGAAGCGAAGAACTATGGGAAAACAGTTAACAACAGATTTAGCCAATATGCTCACTTATTGAGGCCAGAGCTTATCTGCAAGACCACTGAACTATTGGAATACACTCCAAGTGTCATATCATGATGTTTCCAAAACAAATAATGTTTTAAGGCTAAGCTGATTGGAAAGGGCACTTTATCATCGAGCCCAGCACCATGCAGACGATCAATCAATATATTTTGGAAACACGTGTCGTTTTATGTAACAGAGTTATTTCCTAAATTGCCTAATGTCGTCAAATGTCAACAAATATCTTCTGAGAAATTGCAGCATTTAAGTCCATTTTAAATCAAATGCTTAAAAACATACATTTGGTGTGGGTTCTAGTCTTTAATTTTGTTTTCCAAATTATTATTTAACCATGAATCACAAACGCTTTAGTCCAATATTGGTTAACTTGAATTTAAATGTTTTCTGAAGGATCCGTTTAAGGAAGCCACTGCCTTTTTTATGATTTGGATTATAATGGGGTCTTATTTAAAACACATGGATGCCGTAATATTCAGCAGCTGCACCACTCTGCCTCTGGGGCATTCTTTGTTCGGCATGGAGGAGGGAAAAAAGGGGGAAAGGAAAAAGAACAACTTCCACATGCTAACATTTACACAGTGATTTCTTTTAATTGCACTCTACTTTTTAATTTACCCAGGACTAATGCTTTTAAAAGTGGGACTGGAGGTATTTTATTGAAGTCATGCCTAACGCCGGACCAAATGTTCCTGATTGCTGTGGCCTTTTAGCCTGGCTCTTTTCTACCTGACAACCGGTGTTATTCCCTTCGTTCACTTTTGTCAAACATGTCATACTGCATTTGGACTCGGAATAGCAAACGGTAACACAGACTGGGTGAGCTTCCCTCAGAATTCTGATAAATGCACAGTCCTTCTACTGTATCGGGGAAATGGCAAAGCCAAAAGGTTTCCGAGTGGGGTTGAACCGGGAACACTGAAGTTAGAAGTTGCTTTTTAACGGGTCAGAAAAGAATGTTAAACAGATCCTAATCTAAGCAGCCAGAGGGTAGGAGTAATATTTACTCAAACACTTCCAGTCATTATAAGGCAACTGTCAAAGCAGTAAAAGCAGATGCAGGGCTTAGCCGCTCAAATATTTTAGGCTTTGCGACATCTGACAATGCATGTTTTAAAACACGCATCTCCTACTTGCCAATTGATCTAAACAAGTCAGTATTGAGGTTTAAATAGAAGTGACTTTTTCCCCCTCTCTGATAAAAGACTAAACCTTATATCTTCATATAGACACATCTAGAAGAAACATACATTTTATGAACCCTCGTGAACAAATTTAAAAATTTTCTGTCCTGTCTATTCCAAAGAAGCCAGTTTGAGAATTGTAATTGAAGTCTTCAGGGTATATTTCATCTTAATGCCAACGTTTATAAAGAACATTCACATGCACAGTATACTCTTGAAAGTTTCCATTTGGTCGACTTTGTTCACACAAGCTGAAGATCAAACAGTCTCAGAATTTCAACAAAATAGTCATGTGGTTGGACATTCGAATGTTGTCAAAATAATAAAATTTCTACTTGGAAGTTATCATGGTCACGTTGTAGTAATGTTCACGCTGGTTATAAGCTGGAGAGAACTTTAAAGCTCCGCAGGCAGCCGTGACCAAGTGGTTAATATTGTTGCCTGCGATTTTGAGAATCCCAGTTCAAGAAGAATGCCAGCCTTTCAGCTTGGCAGAGTTTAGGAGCTTTAGGAGGCAACATCCATCGGACCTACGGCTATATTGCCCTTGGGCAAGACACAGATTCACCGGGGTGCATAAGTAGCCCTCTGCTCCAGTGTGTGCAAGGACAGCACTACACCAGGGCTAAGGGGTGCTATAGCTCTGTAAGAAATTTGTGAAAATCCAGTTAAGCCATTTCAGCAGGGGCGGACTGGCCATCGGGAACTTCGTAAGTTTCCCGAACGGCTGGTCCATATTCATGCCGGGTGCTTCTTCCCACACCCTGGCGATGAATTATAATTGGCACTCCCTTTCCTCACCAATGACAGCTAAATAGTAGTGACGACCGCCAATTAGTAATCAATGATCACCCCGTCGACGAATAGGATTCGGCATATGCCCGTCCTTCTCGGCCATACCCGCCCGTAGACAAATATTTTCCTGGCAGAGGAAAACGTTTGTGTCCCGTATGTGTATATGGCAATAAAGATGATTCTTAGTCTACAATAATTCCAATAATATGTGAGCTTGTATACTGTAGACTGTAATTCATCTTTGTTGTCAAGCTTTGTACTCTTTGACTTTTAAATAAAAGAAACGGGTGCCTTATTAAAACCAATGCTAATGTTTCCGTACAGAACATATGATGACCATTAAAATGAGTCACATCATTTTCACAGTGCTATAATCACAGCACACCAAACAGTTTTGGACACAATTAAATATTGTTGTGTTTAGTGGTGGGAGTGTTGGAATGTGGAGCCAAATAATAAAAATAAGTAGGTGGAGACCTAAGACGTTCTCAGCTGAGAAATGAGGTCTAGAAATTAAAAACAGTATAATTTTACACAAGAGACAACTTAACAAGACACAAGAATGATCACAACGAATGAATATAACGCAATGAGAAACAGTTAGTTGGTTAGCATGAGCAAATATGATGTCACATGTGCAAGAATACAAAGACTAACATTACATTAGTGGTACATTGGTGCAGCGTTGAGATGCCTTGTTCAAGAGCACCTATTTCAGTTTCTTCATTCACCCATCAAATGCATGTTGATGGAATCAAAGATTTGTCCAGGATCCTCTGCAGCACCATTTTCACAGCCATCTTGATGTTGTCTTCAAAATGGATCCTGTTGATGAACCTTTGAGCCTGAGAAATAAAATGAAAAGATCAGTTGAGACCAGGTCAGGTGATTAGCAAGGCAGCTTACAGCATGCCAATGTTCTTCTCAGCCTGGAACTGTTGGCTGCCCAGGACATCATGAGCAGGTGCGTTTTCATGTTGGAGCAACAATTAATTGTCCTGCCAAAACTTTCAGATCTCATTGGAGATGTGCCGGTTGATCTTCTGGCCCACAAGTGAAAGGGAAAACTCATAGTTTGGGCTCACAAATTGGTCATTTTCATAAAATGTGATTAACAATAGTAACCTTAAGACACTGCTGGGGAGGGGAAAAAAAATAATTTAACTATTGTTTTTTTTTATGTCACCTTATATGTCTGCTGTGCTGGAACAGCCATGCTTGATCCCTATTTTCAAAAAAATATTGATACAGAGGTAAAACAGAGGTAAACACAAATTTCATGGTAGACCAATGCAAATGTAATCTAAACAAAAACATTTCTTAAACTTTCAGAGGAAAAATCGATGACAGCCAGCTTTGTTGAAAGAACCAAATGACAGAGCCAATGGTGGTAGCCCACTGAAATACTAAAAAAGTGTATAATGGCAAAGATAAACAGTTGCATAATTCCCATGTGTTGCAATTTGAAGTCTGCATATACAAAACGTATTCAACCAATTATACTCGTGTCTTTATTAGGGATGTAACGATAACGGCAATATCGTGATATTGCGATATTAAAACTGCCATAATATATCGTCGTTGTCATGTCACGACATCAAAAGCAGTAAGTCTGTTAAAAAAGTTGGGTTGATTTCCATTTGTGCAGTTCTGGCACCCTCTAGTGGCTAGTTTTTTAGTGCAGTTTAATTTTCACAAGGAATGTTTTGGCCCTTCTATGTTTAAAATCCACGCTAAGGGTCAGATGAAGGGGAACGTAATATAATTGTGAACAGAGTCAATATGTGGAGGAACCCAATGTGTGCTCAATATATGCCTCAATATATGTATATTAAATTTATATATTTTGATATATAATATGTATAATATTTTTCATTGCTATAATGTGCAGAAGCACAATATTGTGAGTGTGCTTTTTTTTAGTATCAGCTGTTTTTATTTTTTTTTACAATATTGTGACCTTTTTTTGTATTGGCAACCTCCCCACAATATCGTGATAATTATCGTGACCTTCATATTGTGATAATATCATATCGTGATGTTTGGATATTGTTACATCCCTAGTCTTAATACAGTCATAATAACGATGTGTAATTATTGTGAAACATTCACAAATACAACAGGAATAACATTCTGCATTTTGCTATTAGCTGTTGTATGGATGCAAACACATGCTAACACATAAGAACCCAATCCGTCTGATGTATTGCAATAACACAATGAAGCTCCTTCCAGTCAACCCCAAAAATGTCTTAACAATATTATCATTCAATCAAATCTTTATTTCTATGGCACATTTCATACTTTAAAAGCAACATAAGGTGCTTCACATAAAAAAAAGAAGAAAAAGAGAGAACAAACAGAGCAAAAATAAAAAATGCCGACCGATTAATTCCACCCCCTGTAATATGTGGTTCCCTGGGATGCCCTACACAGAGTTTGTCCAGTTAAAAAAAATAAAATCATTAATGTATAACGCATGGCTGCAGAGGCAATTATGCTTTGTGCGCCCCCATTTGTCTGAACATGGAATTCCAAATAATATTGCATTTGTGGAATATGATTTCAGTGGCAAAACGCAGTCATTTTTATCCATTTCAGAAGACGGCCATTTTGCCATTTGCTGTCGACTAGAAATGACATCCCAGTTGCTCAGGGCTCAGATAACGACCAATCACGCCTCACCTGATTTTTTTAGTTTGCTCATGTGACGTTTGCAAGCTGAGTTGTGATTGGTTGTTTCCTGAGTCCTAAGCAACTGTGATGTCAATTTCAGTCAACAGCAAATGGCAAAATGGACGCCCCCTAAAATTTATTTAAAAAAAAAAACAGTTGGATTTTGCTGCTTTATTCATATTCCGCAAATACAATATTAGATAACACGTGTCAAGTGTTGTAAATACAAATCTAAAAGTTTCTGAATCGTCTTAAAGTCCAATAACTTAGGTCTTTCGTAAATGTACGAAAATACTTTTTCAATTCCTGTGAACAGTAAATTTCAAGAAAACAGCACAATAAAAAAAAAAGACATTCAGGCCTTTACAATTATATTTTTTCACGAATTTATGGTGGAAAAGATATATTAAAATAAGTGATTTATGGTTTTGTGAATCGATATTTTGGGCTATGACAAGGAAAATCAATTTGATATTGATTAATTGATTTTTTTTTAACTCAGCCTTACCTCATACACACATGCAAACACGTCTACAAAAATGGCATGTTTGTTCAACCATTATCATTGCATCCTTAAAAAAAAAAAAAGGTAAGCCATTTTCAACACTTTAGTTTCGTAAATATTTTTTAATTAATTTTATGTATCGACACTTGCCAAGGTTCTTCTTAGACCTTAGACTTAAGCTTTTGGTTCAATGTAAACAAAATAGTGTTTGTTCCCTAAATATTTCTCGTCAACATACACTATTTCTACAAACGTAACATGGAGTTAGTGGCAGCGGGAGGTGTTTATGATCGCAGTCACCACCTTTGCTGTAGCGGCGTCTCTAATTACGTCGTTTCACACACTGCTCTTCAACGGCTCCAATTACACTGGATTCACACGCAGATTTCCAACATCTCTTCACACAGATAACAACAAACAACTGGTGTAAAACTGACGCTTACATGCACAATTCCATTGGCAATATTCATCAACACCACTAAAATGTCCTTTCAAGGGCATATGATGCCGCCTCACATAGTCAAATAACCTGTGGTTTAAAAAATAAATAAAAAATTATGTCACCATGATTATCATTATTATTGTTAATCACCATTCATTTTCAGTTTCACAAGAGCCCACAAGATCAAACGTGAGTATTTTGAGCACTTCCCTATGCCTACAGCATGGCTCCCATCAATTGTAATTGAAACAATATGAGGCATATCTAAGCTCACTGTTACTGAACCATCACAGCATTCTAGAGATACGATGATAAGAATGTGAACTTGCTTTTTCCTCCAACCTTTTCGCAGCAAAGGTGCTGGAGCTTGCTTAATTCTAAAATGCAGCAGCAGCGCTCTCTTGTGGAGGGAGGGAATAAAGTCACACAGTCAACAACAGTCATCAGTGACCGGGAGTTAAAGGCCGACAACAACTGTGGTGAAACTGCGGTGACTTTTGAGTGTTTATTTGAAATTATTTTAAATATAGTTATTTAGTTAGGGAGGCCATAACTTGTTTTTGGAAGGTTGGTCACGTAAAACATGCTGATTCAAACAATTCTTTTCTTTTCTTTCTTTCTTTCTTTCTTTTTAAAAGCCTAAAATAATGCTTGTATTCCATCCCACAGTGTTTAATGTGATCTGGGGACGCTTCAGAGTCAATACTCCAACGTCATATAATAGACAGCTTGAAGTTAGATGGAAGTTTGTCTCAGAGAAGCAAAAATACACAATGAACAAAAAAATTAAATCTCCAAATTAAATTTTAATTTCTTATTATCGAGATAAGTAACCTTCATTACGGAAGCGTATTGCATTCACTTGGAGAGAAAAAAAAGTCTATTTTTTGGGGGGAGCTTTGTTTTTGTTTTTTGTAGGGTTTTTTCCTGAATATTTTTGTGTATCATCCGTTTTAATGATTTTTTTTTTTCTGTCCCAAAAAAAATTCAGAAAAACACGCTGAAAAAAAATATTCAGAACAACAGGAGGAAATATTACTCAGAAAAACAGGGTGGGGGGGGGTTATTAATAAAAACAGGGGGAACAAATATTTTTTGTTTTTGATTTGGATTTTTTTTGGGGGTGGGGACAGAAAAAAAAATATTACGAAAAACGGAGCTGGTGTTCTTTTTTTTCTGAGTATTTATTTATTTAAAAAAAATATATATATATTTTTTAATTTTTTTTAAATTTTATTATTTATTTATTTATTTTTTTACCTCTGAACTCCAAGTGACTTGTTGCAGACTCACTAATAGCGGACACTTTCCCACATACCTCCATATGCAATAAAATCAATAAAGGAATGAATGTGTATACTGTATTGTGGTTTGTTCTCTAATCTCTGAGGGAAAACTTATTTTAAGAAAATATTCAGAAAAAAAGAAAAATAATTATTTTATAAAACGAAAAAATTATTCAGAAAAACTGGAAAAAAATATTCTGAAAAAGAGAGGAAAATATGTATTTTTTAACAACAGAAAAAAATACTAATAAAAACGGGGGGAAATATTTAATAAAACAGAAAAAAAACTCAAAAAAACAAAGCTCCCCCCAAAAATTTGTCAGAAAAACAAGACTTGTTTTTTGAAGTGAATGCATTTCACTTCCATACTTTATAATATTTTATATACATATTTATTTATTTATTTGTTTATTTATTTATTTGTGTATTTATTTATTTATATAGTGTCTAGATAAGTTCAGTACTTGATGATGTGCAGTTTAAATATCTTTGTTTCATGAAACATGAAAAGTTGACAAAGCCATAGATTTGTTAGCATGCTCATTAGCATATTGTTGTAATCTGATTTACGACAGACTGACATATTTTCACGCCACACTTGTTTAGTAGAATTTTGTGAAGTTGTGGTGAACGCTTAACCGGTGGGGAGTATTTTATTTTGAAATGGCTTGGTCAGAACCAACAAAAAGCCAAAAACGGGTCACAATAACGCCTAGGGGTTAAAGGACTGCAAGTTAAACTATTTGTTTAGTAAGTTAACAACTCTAACTGAATTAGATACATTTCCTTTCATATTAATTCATGATTTATTTGCCTTTATTTTAGTCTAAGCCTGACCTATAAAACCAAAACTTTCATGCATAATAAATATGATATTGTTTATTGTAATTCATGTTAATTTATTGTTTGTGTTTGCTTAGACAAAAAATGCATATTAAATCGCAATAGCAATGTTGGGGCGGGGGGTTCGCAATTAGATAATTTTTCAAAATCAATCACACGTTTAACATCTTTACTTTCTTACATGCAGCCTTTGTTCTTTTTCCATCTCGGACTTGTTTTAAAGATATCCATACTTACGCGGACATTCAAGTTAAACAACTTGCATGAGTTTGTGTTTAAGCATGTGTGAGTGGTGCAATACAGTAGCAGTGTATCTAGGGCTTGCATCCAAGCAGCTGGTACACATCTGTTTCTGCATCTACTGCTGCGGCCTGTGGCTCATGGAGCGAGGTGAACTGGCATGCGGTGTCTGGGTCTGCACCATTAATGGTGAGGTAGGCTGCATGAATGCGTTTTATAGTGAGAGACTATTCCTATGGGTAAACTGTATAAGGTTTGGCATGGCAGTTGCATGTGTGAACACGTGGGTAAAGGACTGTGCGTGTGGGTGTGCATCTTGAAAATACTGCATACTGTGTGTCTGTGGGTTGGTGTTTTGTAATAATCTAATTATCGAGCCACTTAAAATTGTTCATAAACCCTCTATTGTGTCTCACATCACTGGTATGGCGCTTCCATTGACTGCCGAAAGTCTGCCATTATGCATTCGGTTCCAAACGTTACCCATTGCAGTTTCCAGTCTACTTTATTTATTTATTCATTTATTTATTTATTATTCATGCAACTCCGACTGTGCATCCTAGAGACTGAACAATTGACATAACATTAGCGTTCCTAATCTATTAAAATGATTGCAATGGTTCTATTAAGATCACACATCTCCATTAAAAAATATATTTTCTTACATTTAGAATGGATCTAAGTGTGTTAGCTTCTTCAAGTAGATTTCAAAAGCTTGCTCTCAATTTTGGACTATTTGAAGATGTTGAAGACATGCTTCCACTAGAGGGCAGTGTTGGTCGCGTATCCATTTATGGCTTTTGCAGTCACTGTCTTCTGAAGTGAAGTGTTACAAGTCTATGTAGCCTGACATTTGATTTGGACAATGTTAGTACAGTGAAGAGTTAAAGCCACGGACGTCACTAGATTATGGAAAGAGTGTGTGTGTGGGGACGATTTGGTGTCAACCCCCCGGGTCAAACCCCCAGAGTTGCACAGGATGTGAGCAAACAGCGCGCAACTGACCAGGACAAGGTTTGACCGTCCGGGTCGGGATTGGAGGAAGACCCACTTCTACGAAGGCGTCTTCTGCAGCAAATCCTCTTTGTACTCTTACACTTTCTAGTAACTTGCATAGATCACGGATTGAGGCTGAGGACCCAAATGCAGGGAGGCAAGGCAGGAATGACTTCATTAAGTATTTAATTCTGAAAACGCAAAACAAGGCACTGATGAACAAAAAAATAAATTAAAGAAAGTCTCAGCTAACTCAAATCAAAATAACAAAACAGTTGTGCAAAACTCACTGAAATGAAACGTGGCAACAGACAGGCACTACACACCAGAGCAAACAAATGATCAAACTGAGCAGAAACAGGGAACTAAATACAAGCAAACTAACAAGAATCACTTAGATAAGACAATAGGGCTGGGTATCGATTCAGATTTGCTCAATCGATTCGACTTCGATTCACAATAGTTCCGTTCGATTTAATTTCCGATTCGATTCACAAGAGTTCGATCCAATATTAATTAATTATAGAACATCATTTATTCTTAAATATCAAGGTCACAATGAAAAACTCCACAAACATTAAATTCCAAATAAAATTTTACAGAGGCAGTAACTGATTAAAATATGTATTTATTTATGAAAATAACACGTGTTATAATCACTTTAAGTGTTAAACAAACATTGACATCATCATGGATGAGATGAAAAATGTTTTCATAGTTCTAATTCAATAATTGTAAATATAAATTAAAAAGATTCTAAGTTGTCATAAAGTGTGATAAATCAGGTTTTTCATAAATATAAGAAAATACTTTTAAATGTGAACATTACATTTCAAGAAAACAGTAAGATTGGCCTTTAAAATTCTATTTTCTTGTTAATTTATGTGAAAAAGAGATATGAAAATAATCGATTCATGGTTTAATGAATCTATATCACGCTCGAAAAGGAACATCGATTCTATATCGATTATTCGATTTTTTTTTAAAACCCAGCCCTAAAGACGCAAGTGGCTGAGGGAGCTGATAAACCTGTCACTCTTGTGTGTTTAAGGTTCTGTATTTGTGACTCATACTGTATTTAAATAGGCTTTTATTCTGTTAAACAGAACTGTGCATCGCCCTAGCAAGAGTTACTGAATGACACTTTTATGAGTATTGCATGTTAATGTCCTTTAGCTGAAACTCCTTTCATCCTTACTCTTCCATGCAAGCTCTTTTTAGATGTGTTTGGGGTTACTTAATGCATGCAGCCCTGCTCTCTCAGTCAAGGTTTCTCCGTCAAGTGTTTTCTTCGAGGGCATCTGAATCCAGCCCTGCTCTTTGTCAAGGTTTTTCTCTGTTGTTACTTTGTATTTTGTATAGCAAGATTCTATATTTCCCAACTTCCGTGTCTTGTCAGTGTTTGGGTCCTATAAGTCCGGACCTCACATGAAAATGTATCTGACTGGATGGAGACAGGAGACCAGCCCTGGGTGTACCAGCAGTCTCTAGCTCAGAGATAGCTGGGATAGATTCAATCTTACCCATGATCCTATTCAGAACCAGTGCTTCAGCAAATAGATGGATATAACATGTATGAACATTTTAGCACCAGTGGTATGTGCAAAGGATACCATCCAAGAGTTATTGTGCTTGTCTTAAGGTGAAATCACCATATAATTACTATAACCTGTGTAGATGAGCATCAAAAAATAGCACACTTGTTCATTCTTCATCAAGGCTCATCAATTCTGCATGCAAGACTGCTAAAGTATTTTATTTGTGGACTCTGGTTACCACAGCCATTATAATGTGACACCTGAACTTGAGACCCTGGAAGGGCCAGACCACCATTCAGGTTTCTGGTTCATGTATTGAGTTATGGCAAAGTTAATCGTGCCATATTTATCACTGACTAGATGATTGAGTTGAATGTGACAGTTTAGGTGACCTGGCGTGGCAAGACACTGATACAATTTAAAGGTCCTTGAACAAGATGTGTGCCTTAGTTTTGGCTGACAATTCTGCCCTTGTTATTAAAGAAAGTTTGATATTCAGCAAACTAGGTCAGAAAGTATAGTACTGAAGGAGTGCATTTTGTACACCTAAATGAAAGACTATTTGAAAATTATTTGACAGGCTAAGGCGGAAATTTAATGCTAACAATGTGGCGTTTAAAATGTTGCGAGAGTGACCATTATTCATTGATTCCTAAACCCATACAAACCCTTAAATATTGTTCATGTTATTGCACGTAAAACCAGGTCACTGGTAAATTTTTGGTCCATATCAAATATAAATATCAAATTATGCAGTCAAGCTTTTCAAAAATATATTTATACCCTGATGAATCTCTAATAAATGATTTCAGATAAAATGGAAAGTGTATTTTTGTGCAATTTGTAAGTTTTTGCAGGTGCAGATCCCCTCCGAGACCAGCAGCAGCAAGCAAGACCTGCGCAAATGTGGTTGGAAATAAGTTCACATTTATGGCATATGAAGAATTACCAGATGCCCACCATTGCCTTCATTTTCCTTGATTTAACACAGATTATTAGCTATATTAAAACAAACAAACAAACAAACAAACAAACAAATGAACAAAAATAATGACATCATTAAATATTTCAAATTTTATGTTGCTTAGTTTTTCGCTGCATTGACCTTCCCCAGCTGAACAATGGATCACTTTAAGCAAACTCACAAAACTTTACATTGAAAGAATAAAATATAAGTTGTTATTATTATTGTCAAATGTCAAAACTTTTGACACACCTGCACGTCACTTGAACTAATGATTAGGACAAATGGGTGACAGTTTACACCGTGACAGGTCAACTAATCGAACATCGAATCACACCACGCTGCCCGCACGCACGTACACAACCAGCCGATGGAGTTCAATGCACTCGATCGGCGTCTCAGTCCATGGCTTCCCGTGTCCCACGAGACTGCCTGCTTTCGTTTCACCTCCGCAGTGAAGAAAACGAGAAGGAGAATGTTACAGCTTTACGGTTCCGGTTACAACCAGAAACATGTACGAATACGATGCCTGCAATGTTTATTGGCGTCGTAGGACATTGTGTGATGAGGAAGGACGACAATGACCGGAGACACAGTATTGAAGGAGTGGCTGGATACTGGAACACATGCTGAATGTAACGCGCACTTTGAGAACATGCAGATTCTGCGACGAGTGTCGCACATCACCTGCTGATTATTATTGAAGAAAATGCATCCATGGATGTTTGGCAAACGCTGCTGAGCCAGCAATACAGCAAGGTAACAAGGTAAGACGACGCATGGTATGCCCGAACAGGAATAATGCAAGGTTAGAGTGTACTGTTACACTGTATTCGTGTGATTAGGACCCGGCAAGTGCACCATTGTAGTAGACGTACAATAATATCCCTTATCTCCCTTTACAATACTCTTATTTTTCAATTATGACCCCCGGTGGCACAGTGTTGTTCATTTCAAGAGTTATATGATACTGACAGCTGATTCAAACATTAATGGTAACATTATTTCACACAAAAGAATAACAGCTACATCACCAAATCACCAATGTATTTGTCAAGGTGTTTTGTTGTTGTTTTAATTCTTGTGAAACTGACATATTGTATCTCAGACTGTTACTAGGAGTAATCATGTTGGCTAGAGGTTGTATTTACTGTAATTAGCACATTTAATTCAGATCAGATTCACACATAAAACATACAAAAGCATACATTAACTAAGGGACAGATGCCAAACATTTAGTATCGTACAAACAGTACACAGCCATAATAAAAGACACATTTTTCTTGCATATGAAGGGGCCAGAATTCCACATCTATGCTGCTGACTACTTGGAATATACACTGCAATTTCTCCCTTAGCGCCATGGTGTTTTAATGTATGTATTTCTATTCTTCCCTACTGAAACATGAGTCAGGTAGAGCAGACTTTGCTCCTCCTGTGCCCTTATATCACAACAATCTCCTCTTTCAAAGTCATTATTACCCTTGTCATATCTGTCTAAGATCAACTGGGCCTGTTAAGTAACTTGTACAGGTGGTGGGATGTTGAAACAGTAATTGTACCATACAGGGCATCCTTGTTTTCAGGAGAATGCATACGGTAGTCTAAACAGTAAGACACAATTGCTTTTAATGAATGATAAATCAAATAAGACCTAATGAAATTTTTTTGCGTAAGGATTATTTGAAGATCATTTTCAGAATAATATTTCTTAAGTTCACTATACTGTTCCATGTGTAATTTAATGAAGAAACGGACAGATGTTATTTTCATGGCAATATCAGATTTCATTTTAGTCATGAAGTGTTACCTTCCTGGACCTGTTACAAATAACTTGACTTGTGTACTGTTTTGAACATTGACACGTTTGGTGTGTTTCCCATCTGTGCTTTATGCAGCAGTGTCAACTTGCCTCTTTGATCATTCCTGTGGGTCGGTGATGGCAACCTCAAAAGAAAAACGTAGGGATTGTATCCTGCAGGAGGAGAGCAACAGAGAAGGGAACAGTGTCCCCTCTCCTGGTGACACACTCCCCTGGAACTTGTCCAAAAATCAATGGGCCAAACGCTCCAAGTCAGCCTCAGGGGAGGTCCTGGATCCAGCAGAGAGGGCGGTAATCCGCATCGCAGGTAAACTAACTTTGAAAACTGCAGTGTCCGTAGACTCAATCAAGCAATTAATTACATGCCTTAAATGTTGCAGCTGATTATAGTATGCGATTGGTTTAAATATTTGAAATAAACTCAAAATGTAACTTGAATATCACATTTTACTAGAATAGAGCCTCTGTATGTGTAAGAAAAGTGTGTTGCATGTTTATTGCCGTGGGGTACTCAGTGGAATTTGAGTCTGGTCAAGGATCAATCATTTTAGTATTTTTGTTTTTGAAGAGTGGCATCTGTGGCGGTCTGTGAAAATATGTCTTAACGTTTAAACCGGTCTGCGCTGCAAAATATTTGGGTCACTGTTGCCCTAAAGAACTGCTCCGCTTACTGCATTTGCCTGTGTGTGATCTCTTATAAGGTCAGTCGAAAATACAAGTTTAGTGTTAAATTAATCTTTCATCCATGTAGTTCTGAAACATACTTGGTAATTTATTTAAATTTTTGCCGAATGGATGAACAAATGCTCTGCCTTCAAGGCCCACTCTGCTTTTATTTTTTTGCCACCCTAACTAACGTGCTGCTTTAAATGTTAAATCACAAAGGAATCATTAGCCTAAGTTGTGAGTTATGCTTCAAGTGATGCAAACAAAGTATTGTTCCAGACGGATAGTACAAGGTTAATCTTTTCCCAACAGACATGCGATCAAAATAGGAAACATAATTCAACACTAGGACTGTATCCAAGTTTGAGGCGTGGTCTTTTTTGCACTGCACAGACAAAACATCATGTCAAACCAACCATAGTGGTGCTGGAAACACATGACTTATTCATGTTAATGGATTGAAGGGATAATTGTATTTGGTAGAAGTGTGCAGGTGTTAGATACTGTACATTTACACCATTCATGGCAAGCTAGCATGTATAAACAATGCACCACAAAGATTGTGTATTTCAACTGTGCTACCTCCACCAGTGATAATGCCATTAATTCTCTATGGGCTCTCGTTTATATATGTGTGTGTGTGTGTGTGTGTGTGTGTGTGTGTGTGTGTGTACTTTTAAATGAGCTTGAGCTTTACAGTGGTCCCTCGCTGTATAGTGGTTCAGTGCATCACCAATTTTTGTTATTGTACTGTACAGTACAGTTACTCTATTACACGTCTCAGGTAAAGTAAGCATTGTTAGCTAAGAGTACTGTATATACTGTAGCCTACCACCACTAGTTGGAATAAATTGCAAGCCATATCCGGTGGGATAGACATAAGGACGATGGAAACAGCTGCTGATGCTCTTCCAACCTCTTTATTCAACAAACGGTAACAATATACACCACAATGGTTCATGCTAAAGCCAGAAAATAGCCGAAAATTGCCAACTGTATGTTTTCTTTAAGCCTGGGGGAGAATTATTATTTTTATTTTTATTTTTATTTTGAACCTTAAGTTGTAATGTATGATGACTCTATGATGATTCACTTCCGTGGATATTGTTCATCTGCCACCAGCTAAGTGGGACAAGCATGGTAAGCAGCAGCTTTTCTCCATCATATCAAGCTTCCTCTGTAGTAGTTATTGTTTGCCGTAATCCACCATAAGAAAAGTAAATATTCATCAGGGCAATTGAAAATAGAGACGATAAGCAAGAAGTGGCACAGTAGAAACTTTTCTATCGTCTTCATGATACATTGTATCATCTAATAGCCCACCATATCACATTCTTGCTTGTTACAATTTACAGACTAGTTATCATTGGGGATGTAACGATAACGTCAATATCGTCATATTGCGATATTAAAATTGCCACAATATCATTGTTGTCATGTCACAATATTAAAAGGAGCACGTATTACAAGGTAAGGTTGTATTCCATTTATGCAGTTCTCGCACCCTCTGGTGGGTAGGTTATTAGTGCAGTTTAATTTAAATTAGGGATGTTTTGGCCACTGTGGGTGTTATCGATCTTATAAATACGTCTTACTAGCAAATATTTTTCAACATTAAAAAAAAAAACATTACTCTTGGCCTGATTCAGCAAAACGCAACATTGTGAACTACATAGACCTTGATACTTTGCGCCGCTGAGCACATGACAATGACAGGGTCAAGCCTATTTTGCCATCACTGCTGTTATGTACAAAAACACAATATTATGTCCTCCCCCTTTACAGTATCGTGAGTTTTTATACAGTATTGTGAGCTTTTTTTATGTCGCCAACCTCCCCACAATATCGTGATAATTATCGTATTGTGAGGTTCATATTGTGATATTTATTGTATTGTGATGTTTGGATATCGTAATCATATGTAGCTAATTCACTATGCATTACTATTTTTGTCATTTTCCATTAGTAAAAAATATTTTAATAGTTATATTTAGAAACCAAGGACATTTTAAATGTTAGTTTTACCATACAGAATGAATAGTTAAATATGTCAGGTCAAAAAAGACTGCCTTTATTTTATATTTTTTGAAAAGAAAAGTAGGCTACTTATGTTAAGTGAAGTTTTAGAGGAACTGCAACCCCCCACAGAGGCTGGATTTATAGTCAGCTAAGAAGAAGTTGTTTTCGTGTTAAAAAAAAAAGTTCTATGGTCAATGATGTGATGTTTTAGGAGACATTTGATATTGTTTTGTAGTGGTAAACTAAACATCCAATTTAAGTTTCAACTTACAATGTTTAAACTGTGTTTTTCTACTCAACCGTAAGTGTTTAGTATGATGAGTACATTTAAGACGGAAGGGAAGAATTGTTATGTATTTGCTTTAAATGACCAACATTTTATTGTTCCATTATAGTGTAATGGGCACTACTTTATGTTGCTGTTGGATACCACACTGTATTGCCCTAGCGGCGTGATATTGTATTGTACTGCGGCACCTGCTAATAAAGAAAGTGCAGAAATTTCAGTAAGTGATAAACATAACACTTGTGCTCTGATTTAAACCCTGAACTGCAAAGTAGACATACTTACCAGTAACCACTCATTCACTGTGTTGCCCAGGAATATTCAAAGTATAAATACTTACAGGTATGCATACTGTACATGGTTAAATATTTTATTGTAAACCTAAATAACGGTTTGTTTTGTTGTTATCGAGACATTTAAAGTGTATAATTTTTAAATCTGTGTGAAATAATCTGTGTGAAATCACCTACTATATCCACTATTGGTTGGTTTGGTTCTTTATTGAACATATAAACACAAAGAAAACACATTACAAGTCTAAAATATTAATTGAAGTAAATAAGAAAACAAGAATAGGAAGAAAAAAAAGAGTTTATATGTTCAAAAGGGGTAAGAGGAAGTTAAAAACGTATCTAGTCCTACCCCTTATTCTATCACCACTCTTGCCTCAGGCACAATAATGAGACAATGAAGGATGTTTGTTAAGATTGACATTTTAGCATAAAGCAGTCTGTTTCTCTTTTATTTTATTTTATTTTTTTTACTAAAGATCTGAATCAGGAATAAAAGGATCCTTGTGAATAAAGTTACATTGCTCAGAGAGAAAAATGTCTCCTCTCACTCTCATGGAATCAAATTTCTGTATCCATGTTTTTTATTCATCAATACAGGCATCCCATTCTTCCATCACCTTCAAATGAAGAAGAGAATATTGAGTTTGGTAATTTCCAGAACAGATAAAGCTTTGTTTTGAAGCTACTGTGATCTAGACAGCATTAAACTATTTGACCAATAGGTGGCACTTGATGACAAAGGGGATTTTTGGCTGAAAGCGTTCCTCCTAAAGACCACCACATCCTCTGGAAAATGTGTCTCATTTTCCGCACTCACTTCAAATAGCATTGACCACATAGAGTAGCCATTGTACTGCTGGTGTTACAGTACACTAAAACAATATGATTTATGCTCTGTGACGTAGCCAAGTGGACAGAATGGCTTTATTTCATCTGTTCTTTACAACCGTGACATTTCCACTTCCCTCTTTATTTCAGACATCAGTTTCTGAGACAGTATCAGAAAAATTGGCAGTAAAGATGACATCTGCCGTAGGGTGTGGACACATAAAAGTGCAACACATAAAATGATAGTGAAAAAAAACATATACCTTTTTTTTTTTTAAACATTGATCTATAATCATGGGGAATTATACAAAAGAATGGCTTGTTCCTTTTTTATACACGTCTTGTGTCAATTGGGTTGTTTGACAAGAGATGGGCATAGTAGTAGTATAATATATTTATGTAATATTCTGACAACAATCAGCCTCACAGTTCTGAGGTTGGCAGCTCAACCTTCCTGTGTGTCGCGTGTTCTCCCATGCCTGCATGCGTTTTCTCACGGTACTCCGGTTTCCGCCACCATTCCAAAAAAGCCAGGTTGCTGTTGGGTAATTGAATAGTCTAAATTGCCCCTCTACGTGAATGCGAATTGTTGGTTTGTCTGTACAGTACAGGCCCTGCATTTTACTGGCACAGTTTAGGGTTTACAGCCACGCCTCACCTAAAGTCAGCTGGGTCAGGATTCAGCTCACCTTTGACACTGGTGGGGATAAGTGATACAGAAAATTGGATGTTTGGATTTTTTTCTACAATATTTTGGCAATGTTTTAATAATAATAATAATAAATAACATCATGCAGGCGGCAGGTTATCATCCAGTGGTGTTGATGTATGACTTCCGCTACAGACCGGCTAGCGCTGCCTGCTGATCAGGATGCCTCATGTGCGCCTGTCTGAAGCTATTATTAACTATTTTACTGCCAAAAACGTTAAATGACGTTTAGTAAAAACCTACGGAGGAGCGCCAAAGACGTTAAAAGACGTTCACCAATTTTTTTTTGTTTTTTTTTGGAAACGGGTGGAGGAAAGCCTTGGCCAGCTGTGCTGAAAGTATCAAGCAGATCTAGTTAGTATAATGCCTATTTTTGGCCCCTAGATGGCAGCGATGACTCTCTTTGGACAAGATTGGGTAGGCGTCAGTAGAAGACGTGAGGCGGAGCTAGAGTGTTGAGGGGACAATGGCTGAGGAAGCCATAATGGCGACCGGTTGCAAGCAGCTCACGCTTGAGCATTTTTTTCAAGGACGAAAAGCATCGACCAATGCTAAAGAGCACATTGATGACGACGATGACGAGCTGGTGACTCCGAGGTTGATGCCGAAGTTGGAAGCGTTGACACGGCGGCTATGATCACGTCATAAAGCCTCACCGGCTAGCGATGCTAACCCCGGAAAACGTGGAGCACAGCCGAGCACGCTCAGGCGGACGTTCAATCGGACGACGAAGAGTGCCCCGAGTCCAATGCATATTCATCGAGTGGGTACAGTCTGATCACGGAGAAGACACTGGTTCTGGACTACGATGCCACCATGAATGGAGCGGATAAGAGGGATCAACCACCCGGTAAAGGAACTGAAGGACATGAGGAAGCCAGACGTAACACCACCGTAACGTCACCGTATCATGATCCTTAGAGTAGACTTGATGGCAACATGGCCAAGCACACACTGCTGTATATACTTGCTATTCCCCGGAAAAAAAAGCCAGCAAAAAAGTGTAGCGTCTGCAATTGCAGTGAAACTAATCTGTTGTGCAAATCCTGCTGCGTCTCCTTGTACGCAGGGGAGTGTTACAAAAAGAAAAACTGTATTTGAAACATCCACACAATTGTAAATAGTACCACGGTTGCACACATTTGTAAATAGTTTGCCAAATTGTTTTGTCAAATTGTTACACTGTTGAATGTAAATAAACATATTTTGCTATCAAAAAACACAGTTTCATTGTTGGTGGTAGAGTTTTACAGAAGTAAAGCACTGTTTAGGTGTTTGTGGCATCATTCATGGAAAAAAAAGGTCTCAAATTCACTAGAGTGCATGAAATAATATCGTTTCACAAAAAGCTTGTTTTCTCCGTTTTTTGTTTCAAAACAGAGCATTTCGGTGAAACTAACCATTTTCTATTGTTGATTACTGAAAATCGGAATAAGGTAGAAACAAACTTTTTTTTTCCTGATGAAAGATGAGAGTCCAAGCTTTCATTTGGTAGTATGTGTGTTTCCATAGTCCAAACACAAAATTTTCTGTGGACCTTGAAAGATCAGTCAAAATGCTTAAATCGGCTGGCACTGACGGCATCCCTTTTCTGAAAACGTCTGGCAGTCAAAGAGTTAAGCACAAGCTCTGTGTTAAAAACACAAAAAAAGTATTGTTGGGTTACACTTTACAGTAGACCTGGATATTATATGACACCGTCTTTGAATGACCCTCACAAGGTTGTTATAAAGTCAAACTAAAACATTTGATGCCTTAACATGGAAGTAGTGTTTTTATTATGACATCATAGGAAAAGTGCAGGGATTTTTCGTATGTTCGTGTATGTGTACTCGTGTGGACCCCTACCCGAGCACGAGCAAGAGTGGTCTGTCTGAAGCAATAACTTCTGTCCTTATGTTAGCAACATTTTATTTCCTGCATGGTGAAAAGAAGGGAGGGATTTGGAAGTTGGCAACTTTGCAAACAACTGATGGAAAGCCAGCCCATCCTATCTTTAGATGTTGGGGTTGTGATACATCTAACTTTAGAAGTATTATAAAGCCCTGCACTTATATTAATTCAAAGTCTTTGGACTCTTATACAGTACCTATTTGTATTTGATTCATGGGCGGTTGTTTTTAATGTCCTAAAAGGCATAGTGTGTCATAGAGCTATCAGATAGTGAGCTAATAATTCATTCATAAAAAAAAAAACACTATTGATTTTAATAATATGTAAAGAAAAAAAAGTCCTCACCTGACAAGAGGCTGACATGTTTCGTTGCCATCTTCCTACTACGGATACCGAAAGGACAACTTCGCGAAGGTAGTTAGCCCTGCTTACAGCTAGTGTCCGACCCAATGGATCGACCTCTGCTTACCTTCAACAGCTGGGGCCTGCAGGTGGTCGTCGCTGAGTCCCGTGCTTGTCACCCTCAGCTTTGGTCTGGCAGCTAGAGCAAAGCAGAGGGCGACAAGTGGCGGGAGCCTGAATAACCCCTAGTTAGCTGCTTGATCCAGCCTATGGCTTAACTAACTATCATTCTTTTGTTAGCTCAGGAATGGCGAGTTCCGGTCCTCGAGGGCCGAAGTCCTGCAGGTTTTGGATATTTCCCTTCTTCAAAACAGCTGATTCATGATCAGCTCATCAGCAAGCTCCACATAAGCCTGATAACGATCCTGTTAATTGGAATTAGCTGTAGTTTGAGTAGGGAAACCTCTAAAATCTGCAGGACTCCGACCCTCAAGGACTGCAGTTTGCCATGCCTGTGTTAGCTGCTCCTTCGAACTCCAGCTCGCTCGGTTGCTGTTGCTCGCTGTGATGCTCCTTTACTCACGCCAAATAATCATATTGGTAGTAGGCTTGCGAAGTTTGGTCTCTCTGAGACACCGTAGTTTGTGTGCTTCAAAATGCATCAGTTTAGGCTGTATTCTATTATTTGGCGCCAAATAGCGGGCAACTGTCACACACTGTACTTTTAAAATGATATTTTTGTTGAATTTTTACAGCACCATACATACCGTGGTGTTTTAATCTTGCAAACCAGAAATACAATATTTCTTTAAAAAAACAATTAATGCTAAAACAAATTAATACTAAATTAAAATGAACCAAAAAAAAAAAAAAAGGAAAACAAAGACAAACTAGCAAACTCGTTCTGAAAACTAAAACTAAAAAAGGCAAACAAACAAATGACAATTCCCAAACTATTACACCCCTGGCTGGATTTGAAATGTCAATTTTTAACTAAAAAAAGTTGTCCAAAAGTATTTGCTAAGAAAGTGGAAGAAGAAATGATAGAAGAAAATGTAGTCATGGCAACTGTGGCTGTGTTTAATATATATATAAAAAAAAAAGAGTTATCGAATAATTATTTTTTGTTATGTACAAAAATTTTAGGCGGCCACATCGACTTGTTTTGTTAAACAACTCGGCTCAGTACGATCACAACTTGCTAGCTCGCACAGCTAGCTAACGTCAAATTTAGCCTGACAAAAGCCCTAGACTTAGCACCACTAAACCGCAAACTTCTGAAATAAAAGTTACCAACTTGAGAATTATTCACGGTACATGAGTGGTAAATGACTATCCCCTGTCAGGCCACCACCCTTGCATTTTTCTAGTACCGTTTCCATCTACTATTGTCTGACGCACTGGTGCAAGTGTCCCAAGTTGGAGCACCTAGTGCAGGGCAAGTTCGATCCTAGAGATCCGCAGTCCTGCATGTTTTTGATGTCTCTCTCCTCGAACACAGCTGAGAGTCTCCTACAGAACGTAATTATACGATACGATACGATATACTTGTATTTTCCCCGTCGGGCCGTGGGGAACTTTTTCCTGGACTCCGTCCAGCTGCAGTTTACAGTAAAGAGAAAACAACACAATAGAAAGAGATAAAATTAAAATTAAATAAATAAGAAGTGCAGCAATAAGTAGAAGACTTCCCAGAAGTCTTCACAGGAGTATACATGTGTAGAGAAGTACATTGCACACACCCATATACACACACACACACACATATACACACTTCTATATATATATATATATATATATATATATATATATATATATATATATATATATATATATATATATATATATATATATATATATACACACACACATGAGTATGTACACAACATTGCACCATATATATATATATCTTATTGCACTGAGTTAATGTCGGTTGTTAAGCAGTTTGATGGATGTCGGCAGGAATGAGTTTTTGTAGCGGTTCAGCCTGGTTCTGGGGGCCCTGAATCTTCTGCCGGAAGGCAGTAGCTGGAACTCATGATGCAGAATGTGAGTCGGGTCATTAACAATTTTCTGTGCCAGTCCGGTGACGGACCGCTCATAAAGCATCTGTAGGGAAGGATGATTCCTGACCCCCATGATCTTCATGGCAGTCTGCACCAGACCGGCAATCTGTGACCTTGACTGCACAGTCAGGTTGCCGTACCAGGCCGCAATGCCGTATCTGATGATACTTTCCAATGCAGCCCGGTAGAACAACAGCATGATCCTCTGTTCCACTCCATAGACCCTAAGTCTGCGTAGGAAATAGAGACGCTGTTGGAGTTTGGAGCAGAGACTTCCAACATGTACCCTCCAGCTGAGTGTGTTGTCAATGTGGACCCCCAGATACCTGTATGAACCCACCTGGCTGATGTGGTTGTTTTTAATGATGACTGGCCTGTGGTCACCAACAGTTTTTGGATCAAATATCACCTCCTCACTTCCCCCCCATTGAACACAAGATGATTCTGGTCACACCACTGGACAAATTTCTCTATTTCTGAGAAATAGTCCAGTGGGCTACCGCCGGCCTGCAGCAAGCTGACGATAGCTGTGTCATCAGAGAACTTAATGATAAAGTTCTCTGGGTGTGATGTTACACAATCATTTGTGTACAACGTGAAGAGGACCGGGGAGCTGACGCAGCCCTGTGGGGCGCCTGTGCTTATCAATCTGGGTTCCGAGAGGGAGCTGTTGACTCTGACTTGCTGTGTGCGCTGTGTCAGGAAGGAGTGATACCACCTCGAGATGTACGGGTTCAAATTCATCTCCTTCAGTTTACCCAAAAGCAGGTGTGGCTGCATTGTGTTGAACGCTGAGCTAAAGTCAATGAACAACACACGTGCATAAGCTTTAGGGCCGTCTAGGTGTTTGCTGACCAGATGTGTGATGCTGTTGATAGCATCGTCAGTGCCGCGACCCCGCTTGTAGGCAAACTGAAGGGAGTCTAAGTGTGCATCCACCTCCCCCCTGAGCCGAGTCACCATCAGCCTCTCGAAACACTTCATGACCATGGAAGTTAGAGCCACAGGCCTGAAGTCATTATTGACCACAGGACATTGTTTTTTAGGAACCGGGGTGATTACTGATTTTTTCCAGAGACTGGGATGTGATATGATCTGATGATTTGAAACACCTGGGTTGGAGGCAGGAGCCACCGAAAACATGCAGGACTGCGGCTCTAGGACCAAACTTGCTTATTCCTGGCCTTGTGTGTGCAATTTTCGAACGTCTAATTTGAGCAACACACTGAGCGTATTTCTGAATGTGCCTCATAGATATGTCTGTATGTGTGATGTATTGCTGGTTTATCATGTGTCTTCCGCCACAACTTGCCAACACGATTAGGGAAGTCGCAAGTCCAAGCTCTATTGGTCTTGGTTTCCCTGAAACGTGTGACTTCTACTCCGGAACAACTTATGTACTGTAACACGTATGTATGTATGTAGTTAAAGGACGACACAGCCGCTGCAGCTCTTCAGCTGCTTTATTTCTCCAAAGTGACAGGAAGCATATTCACTCAAGAGCTGCTATCAGCCACAACTCAGCTAGTTCAGTAAAACCCAGTTACTCCACACACTGACTTACTCACTTGTGCCAACATTCAAGCTTATATGCCCATCCTGTCCTTTCATGTGAAATGTTCCTTTGTCTGTCATCATCAAAGACACCACAGACACATTCACAACAAAGCAAATAAAGAGCACTTTTTCAACTATTTACAAGGAGCAAAGCATGCTAGGAAGATCGCTGCCTAACCACCATTACATTATGATGTTTCTTTTTACATTTTATATTTTTGAGTGGTGCGACTTATAGTCCGGAGCGACTTATAGTTAGCCTGGAAACCGGACTCATCACTGTACCAGCGACTGAGTCTGGACAGAGTTACCATCAAGCACATTTCTGTGGCGGGGCAAACCAAACCAAACAGACAGGGAAAAGAAAACAATACGCGAAGAGAGGAAGTTGCTATGTATTTTGAGCTAGTGTAGTTACTGTAGTTAGCGAAAAAATATAGCCGACATCTTGTAATTGCGTTCTTACCGATGAAATGTGCATGTAGCGCTTTTCCCAGTCTTATATGTGGCATTTTCGCCATAGACACACAAAATAACATAAAAATGTTGCGGAGAAATCAATGTACAGTAAAACCTCGGAGTTCGAACGTCTCAGAACTTGTACAAATCATACTTCGACCCAAAAAATCAAAGTAAAAAATTCCTTAGAGTTGGACATACAGTAATTCTCGGAGTCCAAACACCCAAGCAAAGGCAAACGTACCCTGAACGGGTAGCCAAGTTAAGCCAAGAGATGCCGAATGCACACGTCACCGTAGTCGAGACAAGGCACTGCTCATTTCTTCGGCATGAGCCCAAAGAAAGACAACAGTGCCAGCGACAGCAAAAAAAAAAAAAAAAAGGGAAAGTGCTATGAACCACAGTGGATTTAAGGAAGGAGATAATCGCGGCGTTTTAACAACCGCAGGGGTCGACATTAACGGTGGCCGCGTTGGAGTTAACTAATAGTGGTCCAGCACTGAAAACTGAGGCCAACGTATTGTAACGTCTCTCCAGAATATTACCAGCAAACATTGGTTGGTGATCTCACCTTTAGTTGAGACACACAAATGGATACTTTGGGTTGGAGCTGGCACCGAACAAAAGAAAATAATAGTGAGCCGAAGAAAGCAACGCGAGAACCAACTCTAACGTCATTTCTCCCTCTCTCTCCCAGAGTCCCCTGATGCATTTATAAACACTCGGAAACAAGAATGCCAAACAGAACATGCACAAATAGGAACATAAGTCAACAAAACCTCGTCTTAACTGGATGCATTCTGGGAACCACAGATATGCAAAATAGGTCGATATGACACATCCGTAACCGTACAGTGCAGTGCACTCCATGTTCGTGGACGACTGGGCGTCAAGAAACACAAAATCAACGATGTATCATTGTTCTGTATTGATATCAAACGTTTTGGTGTTGAGTCTGTTGACAAAAAAGTAAGTGAAGTGAAAATCGTTTGGGATATGAGCAAGTTATGATTTCTTTCAACTAATACATTCACAACTCTCCTCAAAATTTGCATTGCGGAAAGCAGTTGAAACACATGTGCTTTTGAACCATAAGCTTGTGTTCACTGTGGCCGTTAGCATAGCATGTAGCTTTGTTGCGTTCTAATCATGGCAGATCAAAGCCTTCGATCACCGCTAATAGTTTTAAATTGGGAGGGGGTCGCTGTCTGTGCATGTAGCGGAGATTGGGTTTGATGATCTGTGTCGTATTCTCAGCAATCAGTCTTCTATTGATATTTATTCAGTCAGTATACAACCACATTTTTTATGGCCACAATATATGTTCCTTACATTTTATTTACGTATGTAGATTTTTTAATTAAAGGGACATTTGGTTATCCCTAGCGCCATCTAGTGGAGCTAGTTAGAAGCATGCAGGAGCACGCACACTGCGGTGGCTCGGAGAGACCATATGTCGCAAGCCTACCACCAATTCTTATTTTGCGCGAACAAACGAGCATCTCTGTGAGCGATGGCAACTTGGCAGCCGTAGAGAAGCCCTTAGTAGTCTAACAATATGCCCAATCAGCACTGAACTAAAGCATGCATTAACATAGCAATGGCGAGGAATTTGCAACAGGCTTCGTACTTTTGCGAGTGTATTTTTCATCCACTGATTTCATCACACCACAGCAAGATAGATAAGGTGTATTTTATTGTTTAAATACTGTACAGGGTGTACATGTTTTTATATTAATAGAGCACGACTGCTTCGTCCCAAAACCGTGATAAATCTCACCAAATCTGCACTATTGTACTCATCCCTGAATCTACTAAAATATCATAAGTCACATTATTTTAGATTTTATGGACGGTAGCCACCTCCCAACATTGCCACTGTCATAGACAATGGCAACTTGAATAGTACAAAAGTACCCAAAAAATAAAATTGTAACTCTGAGTTAAAATTTTATGTATGAATATGATTAGGCAAAAGTAGGGATGTGCACATACATGTAGTGAGGATGGATCACGGCTTTGGAACGGACATATAGCCTATGTTTTATTAGTGCTGTCAAAATTAAAGCGTTAATTAATTAATTAATCACAAAAAATGATCGCATTAATCATGTATTAACGCAGATTAATTACGCTATTAATTTTTACCGATAGCTGACAGCGGATCGTTACATTAAAGGTAGCACAGGTTGTGTTAGAGCAATAAACATTACTACATGCATTAAACTAAAGTTTGCATATGACATTCAGAATATTTGTTCATGTCAAATTTTTTGAGTCATTAGACCCCCCACCCCCGTCCCCTCCCCCATTTTAAATTATGCAAGTATAAAGTATACAAACACATTTAAACACATGATATGACAACATATTGAGAGAGAACAAGAGCAACGGATAAAGCAAAAATATTGTACAAACGGTGTGATCCGTCTTTGTGTTTACATCCCAGAAGTGTTGAATATATGAACAGCAAGCCAAACTCAGCCAAACTGAGTCAGGGAATTTAATGACATCCTGAATTATCATCAACAAATGAAACTGCAAAGTACACCTCAGAAAATACAATATAATAAACAGATTATAAGAATGTAAAACATATAAACATCTGCTAAATCGATAGCATGATATAAACAGCCTAGTTTGTAACTTAATTTATAATTTAGCATCTTGCTATATACATCACTAATCATGCCAAAGTTGTACTTTATAAACATGAACCAACTGCCGTTGTTTTTTGTAGGTGTAAAAAGCAGTATTGAAGGGAATTGTCATTCAATAGTCCTCAGGAAATACCAGGGTGAGCTGGAATACCTGTTTTCATTGTTCATCTTTAGTCAAATTTACACATTGTCAAACAAAAGTGTGCCACCATCTAGTGGTCGACAGTGGAATTACAACAAAAATAAAGGGCAGTACGAAATAGAATGGTAAATGGACTGCTTTTTATACAACACTTTATCTACACCATATGGTGCCAATTCGGTAAAAATAAATACATACATAAATAAATAAATAAGTCTGTAATATAGCGAGACTGCAAACCTGAAACTTGCAATGGAGGGAAGGATTGTAGCTTTTCCTGCCATCATCACATTTTGAACATATACAAAATTTGTTTGCGAGCATAAAAATAATTTGCAAACATTGAGATGTTTTGTGGGGGATTGCTGAACATCTTTGCAATGTTATGTAACTTATTCATAATGTATAACTTGCTGTACTTGATTCCACGTTCATTGTGGTCAGGTTACATACGAATTTTTGTTATTTTTTTATCAGCCACCTTAAGAAGTTAATTAAATTACCTTAGTTGTAGTTTGTGGCAGTATTCAAACAGACCCAATTAAAAAGCATTAGTACGTTTCTGGAGTACAATTTTTGATACAACTCTTGAGTTGGATCTATTGGCTGTGCTGGTGTACCTAATAATGTGCCTGTTGAGTGTATACTGACATCCATAACATTCCAATTCAGTTACAGTGTTACCAGTAAGAGCAGTGCTTGAACTCTGCTCCGACTACTGTGCAAGTAAGTGCAAGCAGTGAGTGACTGTCTGCCCTTCTAGTCAGTGTATCTTTAAAAGGAGGGGCCGGACATTCATACTGTTTTTTTGTGAGCGTGAATGTTTGGGGGTGTGTGTGAAGCTGGGTCGTGGAATGAAGTTGGCAGCTGTAGAGGGTTTAGTTCTGAGAGAGCTGACAGAGGACAACACAGACTTCCTCATAAACTCTCAAAAGCTCTGACACGAACTAATTCAAAGTAAAAGGAAGAAGTAGACTTGCCGGAGAAGGTGGGAAGAGGGTGAGAGTGCTGGCATGGCTGTGTATGAACCCGCATACCTGCCTCCGGACGCTGAGGAGCAGGACTTCATCCAGGCTTATGAAAGCGTCAGAGAGAAGTATAAAGGTGAGAGCCTGTTGGATGACATCTTATGCGATGTGATGGAAGACGCATTTTAAGTGGGTTTGCGTAAGTTGTGATCTATTTGTGAGGTTATTGACCCAGCAAAT
The DNA here is from genome assembly GCF_051991255.1 of Vanacampus margaritifer. NCBI lineage: Eukaryota > Metazoa > Chordata > Actinopteri > Syngnathiformes > Syngnathidae > Vanacampus > Vanacampus margaritifer. The sequence continues at coordinate 7,030,523 of NC_135440.1, read as the reverse complement.
GTCCATACAGTATATGTTTTTATGTTGTTTGGACTTGCAGGGTAGCTAGCTATTGATTATTGGTTATTGATCGGTACTTATCTGTCACATTTGTGTGTTTAAGGATACAAAAGTCCACTTTTTTTTTTCTTTTTTTTTTTTACAGAAGTTCTCTGCTCTGATCAACTCTGATCCCGATGATGAATCTTAGGACTGAATGGTTTTCTGATTCTTTTCATGCTCAGACATAGCATCACCTGAACCTGTTACAGAACATACATCATTTTGTTAGTGGGTTGGTGCACCCAAAGGTTGTGCTTTTCTACCCTTGATACTTGGGAAAATACTTGCGTCTAAGTATGCCATGAAGTTACATTTGTATCTCAAAATTTGTCCTTGACAGCTGAGTTAATTGACTCTGTTCCCCTAAAACATAATGTGTCTTTTACCCCCTTTTTTGGTGAAATACTCCCATGGAAAGGTTGCAACGAGGTGTGTGCAGAAAATGGTTTGATTCAATTTGAGTCATTGTTTGTATATTCTTCATAGATAATGTTTTACAGACCTTTTGTAATTCTCATCCTATCAAGAGCGGGCAAGCACTTTGATTAATATTGGGCCAACTTATTAAATCACTTTTATGTTTTTTTTCTTGGTATCAATAGGATATCATTTTTAATAGCATCATCATCCTGGTATTATTTATTTGGTAACCATATATTTGGATTGAAGCAATAACCCGCCAGAAACTGTTGATATTTTAGGAGGGGGCTCAAGAAACACCTTTTTTGTTTGGCGTTTTAAGTGACTCTTTTAATTTATTAACCTTAGTGTGTTTTAGTTTTTAATTTCCTTTTAGCTTTGCTATTAGCCTTCTGTTCTGTTGTATTTTAGCTCTTTTTATTCTGTTAGCTTTTAGGTTCAGTGTTTCCTCTTGGGGGTAGGGCAAAACTAGCATGGGGGCGGGATGGTCGTACTGGAGGCTCCTGAGGCTCAGGGAAACTGGGTGGCTCTACAACTTATCTATCAAAAGTTCGTTATTAGAGGGGATGTCAAACTAAAAGTTTTCTTTCCAATTATGTGCCCCAACTAGTCTAAACACAGCATTCGGATTACTATTCTGTTTGTGCAATATGAGTTAAGCAGCAAAATACACCAGTTTTTCTCAGGGGGAGCGGCCATTTTGCCGCTTACTGTTGACTAAAAATGACATCACAGTTGCCAATGGACCAGGCGTTGACCAATCACGACTCACCTGTTTTCTGAAACGGAGACGTGATTATTTTTTACCTGAGCCCTCAACAACTGTTGACAGCCAGTGGTAAAATGGCCGCCTCCTGAGACGGATAAAAACTGGTGTATTTTGCTGCTTAACTCAAATTGCAGAGAACAACAGAATATTAATCAGAGTCCTGTGTTTAGACTAGTTGGGGCACATAATTGTAAAAAAACCTTTTAGTTTGACATCCCCTCTAATATAGGCTTTCATCATTTCAATATACTGTATATCACTGTCAAATTTGAACAAAATAGTATCCAGAGCGAAGATGCTGATTGATCATCAAAATGATACACTCATTATTAATCTCTTCAATTAATTAGTTGGTGATTATGGACTACAATAACTAACTAAACAACTCGCAATATGAGAGCAGGGGAGAAAAAAAATGTCTACAATAATAACAAAGATGTTCCAAGCAGGCATGGCTGTTAACATGAATCAATGTTCTGTTTGTTGTGCTGGTTCTTTGCAAGGTTATGGGAAGCAGGAGCTCGCTCTGTGGCAGTTGTTTATGTTTCACACGTTCCACTCTGTTCCCTGCTAGACACAATCAGTGTTGCATTAAGTTACTGCTAACTCCTTATTAAGGCACACTGTCAACATGAAAAAAAAAATCACTTTTAATCTTTCACTTCATCTTCGTGTTTTTTTCATCAGCCTTCAACATGAAAAAAAAAACACTTTTCATCTTTCACTTCATCTTCATGGTTTTTTCATCAGCCTTCATCAAAGCCAATCTGTTTTTCCGGCCGAAATCACTGATTTCTCAATTCTTCTTGAACAGTCTTACCGTGATCACAGTCAGTTTAAAAAATGAAAAACAAAGTAAGAAATGTAAATAGCTAGCTCCCATTTGGAAAAAAAAAATCACTGCAGCTAATGAACGATCTGACTTATTGATAACATTCAGATGGTACATTTTTTAACCAGATTTTGTGTATGTCCACATGTACGTTCATTTTCACATTTGTCATCACCTATTGAAGTTGATACTTAATGATGCTTATCCTGTTAGCAATGAGTGGAATGCTTTCGGTCACTCAAATAGTTTGCAGTCTAAAGAAGAACGGTATGATGGGGTCAATCATGAGAAGTTGAGCTAGTCGGTCCTCGCCAGAACAACTTCTCAGTCAACATTACTCAGCTCAATATGACATTGGCATCAAATCAGGAGTTCAGAACATTCAGCAACAAATTATTCCCTCCCTTTAAAAGCTTTTCTTTTCTTATTATTTTTTAATTAACAGTAAGACGATTAATTGACAGTTAATTTTTCTGTTAGTCGACCAAGAAAATAATGCCCATCTCTAATAAGAATATTGTCTAGGCCTTTTATATTATAATTATAGTGTGTGAGTCTGCTACTTCTAATATTACTCGCTGGTCATTGCCTGCCCTAAATTGCTGTGGTATGGATGGGCGAGTCCTGGCTGTCCTCCCGTTGACTTCTTAGGCATCAGCCTCAGCTAGCAGCAGCTGAGGCTGATGTTCCAGGGCCACCTAAGGGGGATTACCCTGTTCATGCTGGGTGAATTGCTGATGGAGCACAACCATGGTTGGCATACATATTTTGCCGAAGGGAGCTTTTGACGTGGCCCAGTCTTTAAGTATGCAGGGCTTGAAATAATCTCAATATAGCCTGGGACATTTTCAATCATCCAATTAGCCTGTTATTTTTGGAAAGCTTGGACTGTTTACTGTAGTAATTCAAATAGCCATTTGTTATTGGCCGTAAATACTAGTGCAAATGACAGTCCAGTAATACTATACATCAATTGACTAATTAATTAATTAATTATAAAAAGTATTAATTAATTAATTTACATTAATTTGAATTGTCTACAGACCTGGTTAAAATAATGTTTTATTTTTTTTGGTGATGTAAAAAAGGAACGAGTACACATCTGTTTAAATGCCTTTTTGTTGTGATTGAGACCAGTACTAAATCATTTCAAAACTTTGCCATCATAAATATCACTTAGCGCTACAGCTTGATAGGGGAAAACAATTAGCCACTTCCAAAAGTATTGGAACGGCAAGGTCAATTCCTTTGTTTTTGTTTTATACTGAAAGCATTTTTCTTTCAGATCAAACGATAAATATGAGAATTCCAGATTTACCTTACTTGCAATAACTGCAACCCATTGACTTCACCAGACTTTTGCATTCTTCATTTGTAATGCTTCTCCAGGCCTTTCCTGCAGCCTGTTTCAGGCATTGTTTGTTTCTGAGGGTTCTCTCTTCAGCCTCCTCCTCAGGCTCTATTTTGTATAATGTGGTGATTGACTGATTGATTGATTGATGTGTAAGACATTACACCACCCAACCATACCTGGTAAGTGTATATTTACTTGTTTACTGAAGTACGCGTTCATCAGTGTTTCCGTCATTCTTCAACAAAACAGGCGTCTATCATTGAGAAGGGCCTTTGGTACTGACACGATTATTGATGATTGACGAAAACCCACTTCCGGCAATGCTTAGTCTGTCAATTTTTCAAAATTTCCTGTCATTCGTTAATCGTCAACAAACTGGGTCTCCGTCACTGACGGATTGCCAGACCTTAAGTCAATATTAACGGAATGCCCACCTGGAGAAAATGGTTTTGTATACTTCAGAAATTATTCAGATGTTACCATCATGAGTAAAGACTAGTTCCAGAAGCAGCCATGCAAGCCAAAGCCATGACATTACCTCATCCATGCTTCACAAATGAGCTTGTGTGTTTTGGATCAGTGGTCCCCAACCACCGTACCAGGCTGTGGACCGGGGCCGTGGGACACTTTGGTCCGGGCCGCGGAAAGAATAAAAAACATACTACAGTATACTTCCGGTTAATTGATTAGCTGAGGCTTAAAAATATTTTATTTTGAAAAGTGACTCGATTCTCTCTGTTTGTGACGGAGTCTTGACGCATGTCAAGATGCTGATTATCTCAGCTGTGTAGCGCTGATGCTGATCGACAAGTTAGCAAAATGAGTAAAAAACAGACACATTTGGAAACTTTCTTTGCAACGGAGAAAATGCCCAGAGGTGAGACAACACAGGAGCCTATGACCAAGAAGAAAAAGAAAGGTGCATGGACTTACAGCTACAGGTGAGTTCCACACATGATAGGCTCTGGGGAGAGCGGCTCTTAATTTAGCGTTATGGTGAGTGAGTTTCTCATGGACTTTATATTTGTTCTGTGCTGCCTTGTTATGTTGGCGGTGCCAACATATCATGCCCTCCTTAAATCTATCTCTTAAATGCGCCAACTGCAACTAATATAGTTACATAAAAATAGGTTGGGGACCACTGTTTTGTATCATAAGCAGATCCTTTCTTTCTCCATGCTTTGGTCTTTGCATCGATTTGGTTTAGGTTAACCTTGGTGTCTCTTTTGCAAAATCCAATCTGGCCTTCCAATTCTTTGTGCTGATGGGCGGTGTGGTATGAAATGTATTTTTTTTTCTGTCAAAGTCTTTATTGATAATGTAAGTCATGATGCTCATAGCAGAATTAATTCTGAAGTCTACAAAACCATGTCCGGCAATTTTTCAGAAAAATACATCCAAGATAATCAAGAGAAGCTTCATCATTCAACAAGATAATGACACAAAACACACCAAAGAAATTCAATTCCTAGAAACGAACAAGAACTGAAAGAGGCTGTAGTAAAAGTGTGGAAACGCATTTCAAATGAAGAATGCAACAGTCTTGTGAAGTCAATGGGTCACAGGTTTGATGTTGTTATTGCCAGATGCCCACCATCGTCATTGACTGAAATTGATGATTGATGGAAATGACCATCTTTTGGCGTGTGTTTCAGCACTTTCAGCGAATGCTTGATAATGCAAAGCCTTGAAAAAATGCACAAACTGAGCACCGAGTGAAGCAGGATTACTTCTGTCGATCGCAGTGAGTACACACGGTCCTTCTCAATCCGTGTATTTTTGCGTGGCTTTGCATTATCACGCATTCGCTGAAAGTGCTGAAAGCACACACCAAAAGGTGGGCACTTCCATCAATCATTGCCCACCTCTGGTTATTGCAAGTATGGTTTATGTCACCAAATATGAAATGTTATTCATCCATCCATCCATTGTCTGAACCGTTTATCCTCACTTTAAGTTAATTTAATAATGATTGTTCCAATACTTTTGCTAAATTGAAAAGTGGGTGAGTTCAAACAAAAGGTGCACTGTATTTTAATACAATTAGTTTAACACATCTAGATGTAAATACAGTACCATGAAATAAACGCTGGGATTCTGAACTTTTGTGTGATATTCATCTTGGGTTTGGAAACCCAAATGTCTTCAGTATACAACAAAAACAAAGGAATTAATCTTGCAGATATGATACTTTTGGAGGACGACTGTATATTTTCAAGAAGGAAAGCAAAAATAAACAACTGAATATCTGAAAATACAAACTCATGTTAAATGGGACTCAGCACACACCTGCTTCCATTTTAAATGCTCTTTAAAGTTTAGATAGGTCCATGTTTTGTTTTTTTGTCTCCCTCTGAGCTTCTACAGCATCAGTAGGAGCTCTTTGTTCAAGTGTATCAGTCAGGAGAAGAGTACAAAATAATTTCCAGAGCATCCATTATACCAGTGCATTACAGAAAATTTGCCAAAACCGATATTTCTAAGAACGTGACGTACTTCCAAAGTTGTTGAAAAGACGAGGAGAAAATTTGTCAGGGAGGCTGCGTTATGGTCAAATGAAATGAAACCAAGGTTGATCTTTTTGGCTATATTTGTAAAAGGTACATACATTATGTTTGGTAAAAACACAACACTGCTCATCACCAAAACAACACCGTCCCTACACTGAAGCATGACAGTGTTTTTGAGGCTGTTTTTCTTCAGCTGGAACTGGGGCTTTAATTGGAAAGGTGGAAGGAGAACGCTGCCAAACATCAGTCGGGGTTAGCACAAAGCCTTCTGACGTCTGATAGAAAGCAAAGAAATGTCAGGAAACTCCTACAAGAACATCTAAACTTTAAATCAGGGGCGCTTCAAATACTGAGATGCTAACTTCCATTTAAAGATCCCATATTATGCCACTTTTCCACATATTAAAATAGTTCTCAAATGTGTAAAAGACATGTCTGTGACTTGCAATAGTAAAAATAGACTTTGAATGTAAGATTTTTGCTGTCCTTAAATCAGCAAAAAACAACAACAAAACCCTCCTTTCAGAACAGCCTGTTTTAAGGGCATGTCAAGGTAATTGTGTTAATGTAATTTCACCTTATTGTAGAACATGCCGTTTACTAACTGCTAATGTTAAAGCCCGTATCTAACCGAGCGCCGCAGGCTTGGAGGTTCAGTTCATCAATGTTGCAAAATGTGCCAAGACGTTCGCCAGAACGAACACCGACGAAGAAACAACACTCGCTACTTGTGCACAGCGCCACAAGTGTTTGCCGCTCAGTGAGATACAACCAAGGGAATGTCTCCTTTCATTTTATTTGGTGACCATGGCGAAAGAGAGTCTGCCTGCCTCAAAAGATTGTCAGACTGTACTCGCACAGGGCCAGGCATGAGTGCTCAGTTCATTTGAGTGGTGAAATGTTACTGGACATTATTGTGCAATTGCCACAAAATAATCTAGGTTCTATTTGGTAAATTTCTACATTAGAATATTTATTTTTATTTAGACTTACTTTCAAAGAGAATTTTTTTTTCTTTTTCTGGGGACCGGTTATGTCACACCATTGTTGAGGATGTGTACCTTCACTTCACTGTGGTGTTTGTAAGGTCACGTTACTTTTAAACATTTAAGACAATAAAGACATAAAACAAATTTGATGCTAATCTACCTGTTAATTCTCTCTTTTTTCAAATAAGTATCGAGAAGATAATGAATCGATAACATTTGAAAAATGAGCCTGTAACAAAAGTGACTCTCGCTAGGTCATTAATTTTCTTACAGTCTGCTCAATGAAAAGAAAACATTTTGAAAAATGAAAAATTTATATTAGGATTTATTTTATATTCAGGGCTTAAAGTACTCCGGCACGGTGCCAGATTTCAGGCGTAAGAGCGCAATGACAAATCCAGCGAAGCCAAACAGTTTACATGTGGGGAATATTGGACACGTCTGGCAAAACACCGTAAATGCGGAGAGAAAGCCAACTTCAAAATAAACTTTCCCATACCAAGTAATATGTGGAGCGCAATGCCAAGATACGGTTTTATTTTGAAGTTTATCCTGGGAGCGTTTTGCCAGTCACGGCACAACGGAAAACTTGACTCGTCCTGCTATTAAACTATTGCGAGCAAAGTCAACAAAATAACTCCGTACAGAAATCCCGGTCGATCGCCAATTAAGGGCACTAAAGGAAGAATTAATTACGCTGACGTATTGCACGGTGCCTATTGCCAGTGTTTTGGGCGTCTACAGTGTTAGCGTGCTAACTGTACTAGCGGCTGTAGCTATTGGACTACTTCTCAAAGGCAGTCTTATCGACAGGATGATTTGCACAATTTGATGCTGACAGCCGGACACAGTTGCCGTTCCAAGAGATCAGTTTATTAAACCGAGCTCTCTCAATTGTGCTGTTGACGGTCGGCAAAATCACAACTGTGGCTCTGACGTCACTTTGTCTCACAGACCAACTACTCAACTCGGAAATTCATTTCATACAAAGTGCTGTACATGGAGTGAAAATCATGGATAACAAAAGAGATGAATGAAAGAGATGACCTGACACTTGGAGTGGCCATCGGAAATCTTGTGAGTTTCGCAAATGGCCGGTCCATCCACGGTGACAAATCAAATAGTAATCGCTTGATGTCGGTCAAACAACGAATCGGCACGTTGGACACTGCACCAACGCTCCCCGGAAAAAGTTCAGGCTCAGGAATTTTTTTTTAACTTTAAGCCCTATATATTACAAATTTAGCGAAAGTCTCGTCTTGTCTCATTCTCGTGGACTCAATCTCGTGTGACATCTTGTGGGATTTGTGTCTCGTCCCATGCCTAGCTACTACAGAGACTATGTTGTAGCGTTAGTTTGCGATTTTTTTAGGCAGTGGTTATTTTGCCGTAACTGGCAACTCTCCTGCGAGCGTTATTTTGCCGTGAATGTCTCTGATTTACCGTGAATGCTTGTAGACAATTACAAGCGGTTATGAATAGCAAAAATGTGCATGCGCATGCACATTTGCACAACGCCTTGCACGTGACCGCGCAGTGGCCTATATGTGCACATTTAGGCCACCCCGCGCTCGCAACGTGCAAGCCTTCTCATCGAGACCACTTAGCGGACGGTTACCATCACAAAGTCACGACAACTAGGTGACGAGTTGCCAGTCACGGCAAAAATAACCACAGCAGATTGTATCTTGGCTAAACAATACGTGACCCCTTCAGTATTATTGAACCGACGTTTGCTTTATTATATCTGACCTCTTGTAAGCAAACAACCTCCACGCGAAAAATGTAGCTCCCAATTTGGTACAATGTATGATATGGCACATCTCTAATTGAAAGGATGGGAAAGAAGGCTAAATTTAAATAAAATGTTAAATTTACGTCTTTCACGTTTGCAGTTGTGTCACACCGTTGGGACTGATCCATTGTTCAAACGAATTGCATATCCAGCTCGTAACAGGCTTTCATTAACAAAACAGTCCTTCGAGATATGCTGTCGATACATGTTCTTAAAAAATTAAATAAATCCACTGTCTTCTCAAAGACTCGGACGAAGGAAGCAACCACTTCTCCCCGATCGTTGTTTCCCCATTGTTCTCCACAGAGCGTATTCGAGCAGGAAAAAAAAGAAGCAGCAGCCAGCTTCTCGAATTTCTGTGGGCGTGACAAACCTTTACCTGAGGCAGTGCCACTAACCCGAGGGGGCGGGGTCAAGTGCACTTCTGTTTCTTGTTGTCGTCACCAAGTCATTGAAGTTTAATCTGCCCGTTGAAGCACACATTTTAGTAAAGAGGAGAAAGCTAAATAAGTCACGGAAGGATGCGTATTATTGATAGAAAACCCCACTAAAGTTCATTATCATACTATAAGTATTAGTGTTGCACGGGATACCGGTACCAGTACCGTACCTCGATGTTTTGCGTCAAAAACGGCTTGGTATGATTTTTTTCTTAGTACCGGTACTTAGAAAAATAAATACGAGACAGCCCGCCAACTCTGTTTTAAAGGCAGGTACACATACACGCATGGCCGCCTGTCTACTGATATGTGGAAAACGCCTTAAGTAAGCGACACGCCTCTTTCAGCGTGTGCGAGAGAGCGCAGGAAGATGGCTTCACGCACTGAAACGCTCGCTGGATGTGCACTCCTCGTTGAGAAGCATGAAGCCACATGACAGAATTGGCATTGCCTACGCATGTTTTCAATAAACACATGAAGAACACGTGTGTTTTTTAATTTTCAGTTTTAGAAACGTTTTGTAACAAGAGCAAATGTTTTTCGCGGAGAAGCAGAAGAAAAAGCAGCAATCATTCCTGCAGTGGACTCAAGGTGCGTTCAATGAACAGGCACACAATAGGAAATCACAGTTATGCATAGAAAAAGCTCAGACGACAGCAACAGACACAGGTTGTGATGCATTTTTTACACTTCCCTTAAAAATAAGTGGAGCGTGAATTATTTTGTTTCCAATTTGTTGTATTTGATTATGCATTCGACTAATTGGGAACGTAATGGAGAAGAGCAGAGACATGCACGCACACTCAAGTAACGTTACATTGAGTCATTGGAGAGCCACTGTATTGCCCGTCCGTCCGTCCGTCCGTCTTCTTCCGCTTATCCGGGGTCGGGTCGCGGGGGCAGCAGCTTTAGCAGGGAAGCCCAGACTTCCCTCTCCCCAGCCACTTCAGCCAGCTCATCCGACGGGACCCCAAGGCGTTACCAGGACAGCCGAGAGACATAGTCTCTCCAGCGTGTCCTGGGTCGTCCCCGGGGCCTCCTGCCGGTAGGACATGCCCGGAACACCTCCCCAGGGAGGCGTCCAGGAGGCATCCGAACCAGATGCCCGAGCCACCTCAACTGGTTCCTCTCAACGTGGAGGAGCAGCGACTCGACGCTGAGTCCCTCTCGGATGACCGAGCTTCTCACCCTATCTCTAAGGGAGAGCCCGGCTACCCTGCGGAGGAAACTCATTTCGGCCGCTTGTATCCGGGATCTTGTTCTTTCGGTCACGACCCACAGCTCGTGACCATAGGTGAGGGTAGGAACGTAGATCGACCGGTAAATCGAGAGCTTCGCCTTTCGGCTCAGCTCCTTCTTCACCACAACGGACCGATACAGCGTCCGCATCACTGCAGACGCTGCACCGATCCGCCTGTCGATCTCCCGCTCTAACCTACCCTCACTCGTGAACAAGACCCCAAGATACTTGAACTCCTCCACTTGGGGCAGGACCTCCTCCCCGACCCGGAGAGGGCACTCCACCCTTTTCCGACTGAGGACCATGGTCTCGGATTTGGAGGTGCTGATCCTCATCCCAACCGCTTCACACTCGGCTGCGAACCGCTCCAGTGAGAGCTGGAGGTCACGGCTTGAAGAAGCCAACAGCACCACATCATCTGCAAAAAGCAGAGATGCAATGCTGAGGCCACCAAACCGGACCCCCTCAACGCCTCGGCTACGCCTAGAAATTCTGTCCATAAAAGTTATGAACAGAATCGGTGACAAAGGGCAACCTTGGCGGAGTCCAACCCTCACCGGAAACAAATTCGACTTACTGCCGGCAATGCGGACCAGACTCTGACATCGGTCGTACAGGGACCGAATGGCCCGTATCAGGGGGCTCGGTAACCCATACTCCCGAAGCACCCCCCACAGAACTCCCCGAGGTACACGGTCAAACGCCTTCTCCAAGTCCACAACACTGTATTGCCAATATTTAAAAATGGATGACATCAAATGCAGTCAAATACAATACTTTAAGAATATGGCATGCAATGTGAAAGCACATACAGTATAAACATAAATATATACAGTATGTACATAAATTAACATGTATACATCCCAATATTTTGAATTAATAATAAATAAATAAACATTTTAAGTTATTTTGTCAGTTTTAATTTTGCTGCTTTTGCTGATGTTTTAGAGTTTTGTTGAGGTATTGTTTCAGAACCGGTATCAAGGTATTTTATGCAGGTCAAATTTTGGTATCATGACAACACTAATAGGTATGGATATATCATGAGTGTGACGTGAATGTTAACTATGAGGGGGCGGTGTGTTTCAGTGGTAGAGTCATCTTGCAACCCAGAGATTTCGGGTTCGATCCCATACTATTGTGACCACGTCGAAGTGCAGTATCCTTGAGCAAGATACTGAACCCCCAGTTGCTCCTGATGCTGCGTAGTGAATGTGAAGCACTTTGAGGGCCTTGTAAGGTGGAAAAGCGCTCTTTAAACGAAGTACAATTTACCATGAAGAATGCCAAATCCCCTGTAATAAATAAATAGGCGAGAACACGTGGGCAAACACATTATCTCAGTCTTTATTTTTACCACCCCTCTTGAAAAGACAACCTTCACCCCCTAATTGTGCAGGTTATAGGTCACATTAAAATAAGTTGGGATATGATTGATATTGGTCAAAAAAATTTAGATCACAAAAACCTGGCATTAGTTCAGGAGTGTGTGGACTTTTTACAACCATTGTAGCCATCTATTGTAGTCAATTAGTCATCCATTGTAGGGATGTAATATGCCACATTAATTAAAAATTTCACTCTAAAATAGTTGATATTGGCACATAAAGCAGCCAGTCTATTGTTGATGACTTTCCGCTTCCTGAGAGATGATGTTATGTGTGACATCTTCTCTTCAAACTCACTTCTCTTAGAGAAAATCAACAGCAATAAAGCCTTTGGAATTTATATAATCTCAGAGTCTTTGTCATGGCCGGCTGGCTGCAAGGCACTGCCTTGGCGCTCGGGGTAAGATTAGATTTAGAAGAAGGCGGGAGGGGGGGATCCGACCGTGGGTAGTGTTGTGTCACGCCGCCATGGCCCGCCACAGTGCACCTTGATTGGCCATGCATGCACTCACGGCCCAATGAATTGAGCGGAGGGGAAATTTTGGGCAGGTTTCCCCACTGCAGTAGAGGGTGAGAAGACTGTCTGGCTGCCAAAGGCTGCCTCTGGGTCTGGGCCGTGAAAGAATGCATATCTCTCGGAAGGAACCAGAGAGCACTTAGACAAATTTGGCATAGTGTAGAAAATGATCCAGCTGAGGATTTTTTTCCCAAAGTTTTTAAGTATAATTACTATCCGTGTGTTTTGGTTTTGAGCTTTTTTTTTGAAATTTTTTTTTAAATAATGCATCTCTAGTAGAGATTCCACAATGTTCACAACATCATGGTAATAAAAGTGTCTTGATTATGGGGAAAAATCTGTCTCAAAATTATTCACACAACGATATCTGGAATTTTCAAATACATTTGAAACAATTTTCTAATGTTTCCCTCTTTCTTGCCTTGTCTCGACACGGAAGACGTTCTTCTTCTGCAGCTACTACTGTACTGCAGCAGTGGCCAAAGAGGTAGCAGCAGAGAAGCATCTTCAGTGTCAAGTGGCAAGGCAAGACAACCACAAGGGAAAAAATCTGCAGTCATATTTAGTTTCCCTACTTGTGTTAAATAAACAGATCAGATAAAGCAATTATTGTGTTTTGAAATTTCCAGTTTTTAACGAATTACAGTGAAATGTTGAATGTGGAGGCAGCAGCTCCACATTCAACAATTCACAAGCGGAATTGAATATTTAATTTAATAATAAGTAATGCTAAATGCGTTTAAAAATGTGACTATTTGCAGATCTGAAAATGTGGGAAAACCACGGATATATTTGTGGATATGAAAAACACAAAGATTTTTAGAAAAGTCTCTCCCCAGCAGTGATAGTCACTATTTTTTTTACATCCTTTTTGAAAACAACATTAATTGCAATGAAAGGAAATTTTTAATGTCATGTAATGTTTATGATATGTTTATGTAGTAGAATATATAAAAACAATATTGATTGTGTTTACATATGGTTCTATTATGCCACTAGGCATGTGCTAATATTACATTCTGACGGTATAACGGTGAACAAAAATATTGCTGTGTCACATATCACGGTATTAAAATTACAGCTCTAAAATGTCCTTTAAAAAAATAATATGTGGGTAAATAAAATTTTCCATTCCGCGCAATGAGTTTGACTGCTCTATATTGTCGCAGTCTTGTCTCAGTATGAAATAGTGAGCTGTTGTTTTTCAAATGTAGCTTTGGGTCAGCATTAGGAACGTCACTGCTTAGTCGCCATGCTACGGCGCTCTCTCCACTTCCTTATGTATGTCCCAGTGGTTAAAATTTTCCCTACTCCGTTCACACCCGTATATTCCCAACATGTCTGACAGGCAAATGTGGCTAAACACAAACGTGCCTGAATTCCATACAATTTTCATAAGTTTCAACACCCTGTTGAGGATGATGTGATGCCACATCTGACTGTTCTGTTTGTGTGTACTTCTGTATATGCTAGATCAACCAAACAACAAAGAATACCCTGTGAGAGGTTAAGTCAGTTATGTGGCATGCAAACCAGAAAATAATTTGTCATGGAGCAGTCTGACAGCAGCAGAAGTAGAACACCACTTTGAGCTTCCATGTAAAGTTACTCGCAGTTCATGTGGATACGGTTTTTACTTTACGCTTCCTATGTGTTGTCATGCAGTGTCAGCAGTGCACAGCCAAAACATGTTCCACTCCATTTTATGTTTTATATGAATCTCTTCTGGTGTCAGTATCCTGCTGCTTTGCATTGATCAGCACTGGCATACAGCTTTGGGAAAAGATTACTGTGAGCATGATAACACTGCTGTAATGAATTCCTTCAAGGCCTTTTATGGGAGCAAGGGCGCTTCGAGGGGATGCTTCCACAAGCAGACATCCTTCCTGTTAGGCATTTACTGTACTGTACTACATGTCAGAAAACAAGCTACAGTACTTTCCTTTTAAAAAGAAACAAAACAAACCTGTGACTTGTTGTTTGACTTGGTTGTTAGTCAGATTGTTTGCACATATTTACATTTATTGACTCTTACATTTCCATGTCCGATTAGATTAGATTTTTTTTAATAGGTAGGCCAGTTCATTACCTTACTGCTTGGGTTTCTTGCTTTCACTGTAGTTGAACCTTTTTATGAAGTGGCTCTCTGTTGAAAGGAGCAGTGGAAATATTTCTTCTTTAATGCCAAGGGGACTTAAGAAGGACTTTGTGTGTGTTACTTTCTAAAAGACTTATAATTAAAATCCCCTCCACACCTGAGTGGATGCTTGGTATTGTATATTAGAGTTTGATAGTGAGCATGTGTGGGCTGTCTTGCCTTGTTCCTTGTCAACCGTTACCTCACACTGAAAAGCTTTGACTTTATTGGTGGCCAGTGGTATTCAGGGCAACTGGAGCCAGTGTGACAGTCACCAACCACAAAGCCCAGGAATGTCTCGACAGGTCACCCCTTACAGCTGACACTCGGGGGGTGAATGCAACTCACGCATGCTCTCTGCCTCTTTCATTCTCTCTCTCTCACACTCGCAGTCTGTCTCACGCACACACACACACAAACGCTGACAACTGAACATGAAGGTTTATAGAACTTTATATCTACATACACAGTCTTGGAAATTACAAACCGAGGCTCGAAATAAGCTGTTTCACATTGCATTTTGTGAGTCCAAATTCACGTTTCGCCCCATTAAAACACATTGAATAGCAGCACTGAGAATCTCATTTTGTTTTCCCAACAACTGAACCGCAGAGACTGTCCTGTCCCAAAATGCCTTACTGGGCTTACACACCTTAACATCCTGTAAAGCAGTGCCATCACCACACCAGCTAGCGAAGAAATGAGCTTCGGCAGGATATTAGTGCGGTTAAACACATTGAGGAGTCACTCATAAGTCACTAACCATCGTCTCCTTGGCGGCAAATAAGATCCACTTCTGACAAGTATCGTTCCTACAAAGGGATGATGAGGAAAGATGGACACAACATGCACATTTATAAGATAACCTAAGTAATCGGAATAAAGCGCCTCTGTGATTGAGTGTAGATATCTGGCTGGAACTGTGTCAAAGTGGCACGTATCCAACTTTTAACATCCAAATAGCAGGCAATTTAAAAATTGTCTGGAGAGAAAATTCTATGCATATTCAAAAATTCCAAACACAGTTAAACAGGACTGAAAACCAGAAATTAATTTTGTTACATTTTTGTTTTGTTTTGTACACTGCAGTGTCAGCTGGGAGACGTGGCTTACAAAAGTAAAAGTTGGGATGTTAAATACCAAATTTTTCAGACCAATACCAGTACTGAGTAGTCACCGATACCAAGTGTTGATACCACTAGTACTTTTGATACATACATGCCCCCCCCCCCCCCGCCCCCCGGAAAAAAAAAAAAAACTATGACCGATAATTTTAAAGAAAGACCTGTATTTCCCAGTAAAGCATTATTGTTGTTAATATTACTTGAAATGAATGGATCTTTTCTATTCTTCTAATTTCTTATTTATAGATCCTGATCGTAAGAAGGCCACAAAAGCACGGCTGATACTGGTAGCTTTCTTTCTTTAACTTTGTTTAACCAGGGATGTCCCATCGAGATTAAAAAGCTCTTTTCCAAGGGAGTCCTGGCCAAGAAGCAGCAGAGGTTAAGGGGGGACAATTGTCCGGTCGTTATATTGTTATATTTATATTGCTTGATAAAACACTTGCTGGCATTAACCTGAAAAAAAATTTGCTCCACAAAATTTTAAAGTTCCTCTTCAAAAGATGTTATTGATTGGCAAAATTGCTCCTCAAACAAACAAACAAAAACTTATTTCAAGCCTGGCAAATGCACAAGGAATTGGTGCATCACACTCTCTAAGCGGATCACTTAATCTCTTTGAGTCTGGAATACCAAAGAAGGAGGAGACGTGTTAACTCGGAATACCTTTCACAGTAATTCTGTCCAGCTCTGACAGAAGATGTGGTTAGTTAAAAACTGCCCTAAATGGGGCAGGTCTGACTCTATGAGCTACACACTGCTCAGTTACATAAAAGGTATGAATAAAATCTTCGGAGATAATAAATGGCTGTTAAACTAAACAGAGCCTCCTGCATGTGTGTATTCGTGTTGACATGTGAGGTCCCTAAGGGGTAGAGGCTGCTCTGCCTCTAAGCACAGGTCAAAAGGCAAACCCTGGAAACCCCCCCTCCCATTTGTTTGTCTTATCTCAGCGCTCCAATCATTGCTAATTTGGGCTTTCCTGTAACACTGGAACTACCCTTTACATTTACGTCAGGATAACACACCACTGTGTGGCTATGTTTGTCCTCCAGCCACCTTTCAACATGTCATATAAATCTTTGATGTGTTTATCAAGCGTGTGGAATTAACCTAGTGTATATCGATGTTGCTATGGGTGATGCAAAATCTTGATATCTATGTGAACCATGAAATCTTGCATATTGGTGGAATGCTTTTGAATTCCATCTTTGACCTTTGCGTTTTTACCATGAATTCATGGTTGAAGGCATAGAACAATTAGTCTGAATATAGAAGGACATTTTTGTCATGCAGTTGCTTGACTTGTATTTTTATTTAAAATTTCAATGATTAGTCATTAACTCTTTGACTGCCAGACGTTTTCAGAAACGGGATGTCGCCAGTGCCAGCCGATTTAAGCATTTTGACTGATCTTTCAAGGTCCACAGAAAATGTTGTGTTTGGACTATGGAAACACACATACTACCAAATGAAAGATTGAACTCTTTGTTTGTTTCTACCTTATTCTGTTCTTCAGTAATCAACAATAGAAAATGGTTACTTTCACCGAAATTCTCTGTTTTGAAACAAAAAGCGGAGAAAAAGAGCTTTTTGTGAAACGATGTTATTTCATGCACTCTAGTGAATTGTACACTTATTTTTGTCCATGAATGATGCCACAAACACCTAAATAGTGCTTTACTTCTGTAAAACGCTTTCACCAACAATGAAAAAGTGTTTTTAGTTTGCAAAATACGTTTATTTCCATTCAACAGTGTAACAATTTGACAAAACAATTTCGCAAACTATTTACAAATGTGTGCAACTGTGGTACTACTTACAATTATGTGGATGTTTCAAATACAGTTTTTCCTTTTGTAATGCTCTCCTGCGTGCAAGGAGACGCAGCAGGACTCGCACAACAGATTAGTTTCACTTTCACTTTGTGCGTTTCGCGTGCAAACGTTACACTTTCCTGAAGGCCTTTTTTTCCGGGGAATAAATAGCAAGTAGCAGACTGTACACACTCCTCCGATGAATATGCATTGGATTCGGGGCACTCTTCGTCGTCCGATTGAACGTCCGCCTGAGCGTTGTGCTCCGTGTTTTCCGGTGTCAGCATCGCTCGCCCGTGAACCTTTATAACGTCGTCATAGCCGCCGCGTCAGCGCTTCCAACTTCGGCGTCAACCTCGGAGTCACCATCATCATCATCGATGATGATCATCGTCGTCATCAATGTGCTCTTTATCGTTGGTCGATGTCTTTGAAAAAAACGGCTTGACCGTGAGCTGCTTGCAAGCGGCCGCCATTATGGCTTCTTCAGCCAATGTCCCCTCAACACTCTAGCCCCGCCTCACGTCTTCTACTGACGCCCACCCAATCTTGTCAAAAGAGAGTCATCGCTGCCCTCTAGTGGCCAAAAATAGTCATTAGGCACAACAGACTTGCTGGAAACTTTCACCACAGATGCGGAGGGGTTCCCTCTACCCGTTTCAAAAAAAAAAAAAAAATGGGTGGACGTCTTTTAATGTCTTTGGCGCTCCTCCGTAGGTTTTTGCAGAACGTCATTTAACGTCTTTGGCAGTAAAAGAGTTAAAACATTGTCAGACTATTGCATTTAGTCAGGCTGTAATTTGTGAAAGGAAAGTAAGCTTGAAGTCAGCCTTTTAATAGGTATGTGAAATATCTGGAGGAACCAGTGTAAGTCCAGGATGAAAGCCTTCACTGTTTCCCAAAGGACCGGAATTTTTTTGTAGTGGTGAATATCTGTTGGTTGGTCGGAAAGGGGGGGAAAGGAGGTTTTTGCATGGCTGTTTAGAACCCCCAAAAAGGAGTTTGCTTTGGATTTTTAATCGATACTACTAGCATACATTTATGAACAATAAATACATTATTATTTAAATTATAACTTTTTTATTACTTACTTGTCCATCTATCTATCTTCGCCCCGCCCCCGGCTTATCTGGGGCCGGGTCGCAAAGGCAACTTGACAGGGAAGCCCAAACTTCCTTCCTCCCAGCCACTTCATCCGGGGGGATCTCAAGGTGTTCCCAAGCCACCAGGAGGCATATTTATAGTCTCTCCAACATGTCCTGGGTCATCCCCCAAATACAATATTTGCATAATCCTTATTAAGACTCTTTTGGCTGAAATTTAATTGTGTGTGTAAATTGTCTTCAGTTTTAAGCTTGTACACCACCTACATTCTTCATGGATATCAATTGTCGTGCTGATCTGGACACTGTTTGCTGAATGAACACAAGGTGCTAACATTTCATTTTCCATTCAGCTGTTGAGTTTGTACAGTCATGCAAGTAGTGCCAGCTCCATGCAGGATCTTTCCTCGAAGGTCCCTGTTTGTCATCACTCGGCAAAGTCAATGTTTGTTTTCAGTCTTGTGTGAGCTAACAGCCCTGACTGGATCATTGCCCAACTACCATCAATCTTGACAATTAAAATAATGACCAAAAAAATTACTCTATAGAATGAGATGACATAAAACAATTAACATGTGAAGTTTGTGTGACATTGCAGAACCTTTTATAGGTTTTACACTCTGCTCTTTGAAGCGTATGTGGTTATATTTAGATTTAGATGAAAATGACAGCATCTTTCCACTGATGCAACTGGTCCAACTCTAACCAAGAAAATTAAAAGACAGACTGTATTGCTTGAATGAAGTGTCTCTTTTCTCATTCTTGTGGCGGTTTTACATCGTTGGAAATTATTCAGGCATTTGAAATTTTAATAGGGGTAGTCTTATTTGATAAATAGTGTATTCATTACCCCCCAAATTGCACCAGGAACTTTGTATGAAGGAAACCATCTCCATGTACTTCAAAAGGTTTTACATCAGTGTTGTGTGTCAGACTACCGGAAGAAACGTCCAAACCAGCACTGTCTATTCACACTTCACCAGACTGTGGACTGTTGAATTCCATCCTTTGGATTAACTATTTTATTATAGGGTGTGTCTTGGCTGAGAACACAAACGCTGGCTGATTAGTGTCCCAAGCCACAACATAGGGACAGAGATTTCAGTGGCTGTGTGACCTCAGGCAGGAGGAATGTTTTGTTTGGATGGCCACTGCAAAGCTACCATTCTTATGAAGGCACTGTAGAGTCAAATTGGTTATTGGACACTTCGGTTAAGTCCCCCTCCTCCTCCTAAAACATGCAAAGGCAGGTGTTGACAATTTGTGGAGAAAAAGTGACTTTTACAGAGATCTCATATATATACATGTTTGGAGACTTGACTGCAGCCTTGGTATTTGATACAATATCTCATGACTACTTCAAATACACCAAGAGTCAGGAAGGAACTTTAATTCTATTGGAATTTTCAGATGCTCAGGGCATTCAGATGAGACATAACTGTGAGTGCAGCAACAACAGTGGGTAACAACCCATTTCCAAACTAATGCCTGGTCACAAATTATCAGGCTGATTTGGAACCTGATTCCCCTTTCCAATCGAAATTGGTGGCAACATGATCTGGGCAGATTCTGTGGCATGAAGAATATGGTATGTTTAAAATGAGATTTTTGCCTCCCCTCCCTGATCTGCTGAGATCATAAATGCTTAATTTTCACAATCAAAAATCTGGTCAACACAAGGACAAGGACAAGGACAAAGAATCTCTGTGATTGTAACCTTGAATGAAATGATAGCCAATCAGGAAACAAGCTGACTAAAGCAGAAGGAAGCATAACAATCAAACATTGACGCCTTTCACAAACTAGACCAAATGCTACACCTTGGGACACCTAATTGCACAAGACCTCTGTTTTTTGGGGGAAAAAATATTTTGTGGGGTTGATCCTTCAAGGGGTGTGTGTGTGTGGGTGGGGTGGGGTGGTGCCGGGGTTTCAATAAAAAAAAAAAATATATATAAAAAGTTCCTCTAATTAGTTTTTTAAGAAACCACTATGCCAACCAGAGACAGAAAGGATGACTGACAATTAGTCAATTCACAGCCAAAAGGTGGGGCAGACGAGATGTCAATCATTTGCCGTACACACGCGAGCACACCCATAAAGCTTTTCCCTGATAAGTTACTTTGGGCTTCATGGGCTTTGCTCAAACTATAGTGTATTATCAACCTACGAAAAAACAAACAAAACCTGAGCATAAGACAGGCAGGCAGTTACATCTATTAAACACAGAAAATTCTGTTTCAAATCGCTACTGCCACCTGTTGCTGAAAAATGAAACTATACACACCCTTCTTTACATACACAATCCACACATGACATCACATCCACAGACAGAGGGTGGAAAATTCTAACCTAAATCCAGTCTGAAAACTATTGGGCAGAGGCTGTTAAGAGTATCCATTCTGAATAGCTAAGCTGTTAATCTACTAATTAGATAAATGGTCAAATAAAAAGGCTATTGTAAAGATATTTTTGGCCAAATTGTTACAGAGAGCAAGCAGCTTGTTACTTTTTTTTTTTTAGTTCATTCATCATCTACTTTCCCCAAAATAAAACTTCAAACTTGTAAGATTTAAGGCTCTGTTTTCATGACGGTCGCAAATCTGGCATAGCGAGCAGAATAAATCTGACCGGGTGTTGGTGATTTCGCCAACATGCGCAAGTTTGCACTGTTCATTTGCACTCACTTATCGCATTCACCTCATTCACGGATCAGAGTGTAACCTACACCTGCACGTTGCCACAGCAAATCAGCTTTCCAGATCAAATCCGAAAAAACTTCAGTCAAATTAAAAAGAAATAATAAAGTAATTGCACTCTCCGCATTGTCAAAAAATAAAATAAAAATCACATTGGATGTGTGAAAAATTGGGCCCCAAAAAAATCTGAACTGACCTGCAGCCCTGAAATCAAGGAATGGCCGCATACTTACTATTGACAAGTTATTTAATTTAATCAGCTAAAACAGTAAAGTAATCCCAAAAATTACACATATATAATTCCTCTTTACTAAAAAATGTAAATTACACATATATAATTCCTTTTTACTAAAAAATGTAAAGAAGTGAAAGAGATTTGAGAAGAGTCTGGGAAATTCTTTTGGGATAAAGTCTTTTTAGCGACTTTGTGTTTCTTGTGAGATTTCCCACACGGGCTTTAACAAATAACTCTGCCTCGACACTTTTGTGTTGCCTGTCAGCATCCTATCATAAGTCTGTGCTCACAGACAACTCACGGTCATCTTGAGCTTGTATGATAAAAAATCTGACACTTGTCTGTATTTCTTGATCGAAGTAATAGAACTCTACCCCTCCCTTTAACTTTGCTATTGGTGGACATGGTAACATATTTGTAACATTCCTACAAAGCATGTTATCTGTCATAAACACTAAAGGAGAACTGGCAGAAGAGACTTTAACATTAAAAATGAAAATTTCTGTCATAAACACTAAAGGAGAACTGGCAGAAGAGACTTTAACATTAAAAATTAACATTTTAGTTTTCCTTACAAGACATCACTTTACATTGAGCAGTTGGCTACAAGTTACCAGCTGATGAGGTGTAAACGTATGCACTGCCACTGCCAATCGCAATCGACAGCCGTCTCTGCATCACGTTGAGAATTTTTCCAACCATTTGTACTTACCCCGATTGACGGACGTAAACCTGCTTCAGTCTGTGATCAGTCTGCGTATTTTTAGCTTTGCATCATACATAACTCGCTATATTTAGCTCAGTCAATGTTATTAATGTTAACTGAGTAACTTGACATCCTAGGTAGCTTACACTGCGTCTCATACTAGGAGCTCTGTGATGAACATCGTAACAGGCACTATTAACTTTGTTGTTTTGATCTTTCAGGTAGCACTTTGTGTTGCCCGTGGCAACCTCAGAGTAAACAACCGTTCTGTTACAGACAGTACAGAAAAAAACACGTCACATCAGTTTGCAAATAGGCCTACATTTATTAAGAATGGGAATTATTTTGCGGTATTACCATTTCCACGCTGAGAGAGAGAGAGAGAGAGAGATCATTGTTGTTTACCTCAGACTCAGCTTGAGACCTGTATGATTTAGCCTCGATAGTTGCGAAGTCCGCTTTTCTGTATATTTTTATATTATGAATATATCCTTCCACTGCATATTGTAGACCGTTTTGCCTCGTTCTGGGAGATATTGTGCTTGTATTGCTCCAAAAACACACACTGACATGCTCTGGTATGTTCATTTCCATTTTAAGTGTCCAGAAAGATTTCGGACCTGGAATAGTAAGAGGGGGCAGGGCTTTTGAGAAAGCTCAATTTAATAAATACTTATTATACAATTGCCACATACCTACAACAGTACATACCTACAACATTCCATTACTCACAGTATACTAATAGTGTAACTTGTATTCATTTTCAGTTATCCCACTGGAGTTCATCATATTTACATTTTAAAATGCTCTACATTATAAAAATAGAATACAAAACACAATTAGGTACAAGATAATAAAGATTATGTTTTGTTTTCATAAACACTGTCTGAGACTCATTCATTTAGAATTGGTCTGCATCTAAATTTTATTTTTATTTTTTAGCTACACGAGGAGGGCAAAATATTAAAATACTCTAAAGTATTAGAAATGGCGACCCCTCTGTCTGTGTCAGTCAAAGGCATACTCGTATTGAATTTCATTATACATGCACTTAATTATATAGCCTGGGAGCTTATCTTTCTTTGCTTGGTTGAATGAGACTTATTCCTAAAATGACTCCAGGCGTCTGGGTGTGTTCCTCACATCCGCACTTTCCTGTAGTGCTAAAACTGTTAAACAAATGAATATGTGCTCTATATTTACGTACTTTCTGACACGCCTTTCTATGTCATTTTTACATGAGTGAAAGCCCAGTTTGGTTGAGGATGCATGGGAGGAGGGGATAAGGGAGGAGCTTTGCATCACACCTGGAAAAACACATTGTGACCCGGAATGAGTGCATGTTGAAGTATCAAAACAAAGATTTCCAGTCAGAAGACCTGCAGTATTCTTGCTTCAAAAAATTCTTAAGCCAAACAGGAAGGAGGTAATGCTCATAAAGCTACTTCATCAATACATAGACAATTTATTCATCACAAAAGAGAGGAGCTGCAATGGACGATTCAAGATTAATCCAACATGAGATTACTTCTCTGAAAGGTATTTTCCGCAGGCTTTGTGAACATATACAGAATACGTAATTCATGTACATACTGTAGGTCGTGTCGATTTATGCACTCTTACCTCAAATTTGCCTTGCAAAGTTTCCATGCAAACCTGCATCACCACCATCTCTCTTCTCGCATCAAAGGTCTTAGTATATTTATTTTATAGGGCAGTCCTAGTAAGCGCGAGTGTGATTTTTGTACGTGTCAGGTTTTTCTTTTAGAAAATGTTTCAATGTGGGCTCTTTTATTGTAATATGTGATGTATTAAACCAATGGTATACACTACTCACAACACAGCTAGAAATTCCTAATTTGGATCAGTACAGTACTATAATTTACACCCATAAACACCCAACCCCTACATGTTGTATTTAGAAATTTTGTCAACTCATAATCATATATAGTGGTGAGCAATATGGTTAGATTTTGTTCATAGAGGACTAATGAGGATAAGCTGTTTAAAGAAAATGTACAGATGGATGAATGGAAAAGTTACCTGAAAAAGTCTCATTGTGAGGTCCTCATTTCACGACTTACGCCCACTGAGAACAAATGATACTTTTCTACGTATATGTGTCATTAACAAATACAGTTCTCCATTGAAAACTCATTTTCCAGTATTCAATTAGGCAGTGGGTATAAAGAAAAAAACGTGTCACGTAAATGTAGAGATAAGCATGCTGAGCAAAACAAAATGTAGCTGGTGCAGGGAGTAAAAGTTGTCCAGATGTTTACCATCCAGGTTAGTGACCGTCCACAAATAACATATTCCAGGGTGAAATATGTAAATAGCAAATTGAGTTCCACATATGAATAGGAATATAGGAGTATGTAATTTGTGGACGGTCCCTAACTTTTACTTGTTATGAGGCGGCTAAATGCGTCCTCATCGTCGGCCACTTTCACTTTCGGCTGGATTCATAAAGAGGTTCAATGCTGTAGGGCATGATTTGTCCGTCGTGGCATGCAAAAATTCCATGTAAGTAGCTTTGTAGTCATTCAACGGCATGTAATTTGATGCGTGAATACAGCACGTGTGATCACGTGACCAAAAATGGCAGCTACTGTACTTAACCTAATACAAAAATATCCCTTAAAAATACAATCAAATCATAATTGCTCAAAATAAATTGACTTTTTTTTTTTCAGGGAAGCGTTGTAATTAACCATTTCAAGAATAGCTTGATAGTTTTTAATAAATGGTGTATTGCTTTAACATCAGATTGAAAAGATTTTCCCAATCTGTAGGTCTCCAAAAAGTTATTAAAAACTCAACGATTGCCACTCTGCCTCATTTTCCCTGTCTCTGTGCCACTACTAAAAGAAAATTCAGTCTCTGACCTCTTTGACCGTCTTCCAGTTTGCAAAGAGCACTTACGTAGATTCTCTTTCCTTCTGTAATACATTAACCCTGCTCGACTTCCTGGTCAGGAAAGCTGTCCAGAGCTAACAGCAACATTTTGTCCTTTTGGTCATTTCTGGTGGGATGCTGCAAGGTTAACAACCAACAATAGTGTCATAATGTGATGCACAGATAAATGGATCCCCTGCCTTCCTCGGATTGTCTGAGGAATTTCCTCAATATCCTCTGAGCTGTTATTGCATGTGGGTGAGCGTTAAAACTTGCTAGTCTCTCACTACTCTCATGGTACATCCATCTGCAATAATGAACAGTGCCTCTAAAAGTCTGACTGGTCACCGGTTTGCTGATTAGAGAGAAGTGTGATTGCATTCATGGTAGTGTCAGCGCTTGTATTTATTTGCCAGTACTATACTTTGTGTGTGTTGCATAATGTCACATTTTACAGTGATGTGTTGATACTGCACGTGTGAGGCAAAACTTGAAGTCAGGAAGGCATCGGCACAACTATGTCTAATTTCTTTGGTGTCGGGCCTAAACCTCATAAGTCACAATTGGGCAAATTTCATATATATATATATATATATATATTTTTATCTATAATTTTGGTCAGTCCACAAGTGTAGGTGTCATTTTTACAAATTATATACTATTTTTTTTAAATTATTATTATTTTTATAAAGCTATATATATCAACAGATCTTCAAAATCAGGTGAAAAATCAGTGAAAAAATGGGATTGGGACATCCCTAGTATGAAGTGAAAGCGGGTGTAATACTCTTCTAATTGATGGCAGATTGGCAGATGCTTCTAATTGAGTATTTGTCTTATTGTTTGTAATACACTCAACCTTTGTGGTTCATCTATAAAACGGAGTGGATTATAATGGCAATGTACATTGATGTCAGTCGCAGTCGGCACAGGACACATTGCATTCAAAGACCACTTACACACAACGACATTTCAAACTCAGAAAAAACACTATCAATGTATTAACCGTTAATAACTTCAAATATCTTATGTATGATCTTGTATATACAGGATGTCCCCAAAAATATACACACAAGTTGTTTTATTTTCAATATGTAATTTTTTTTTACAAGTATCATTCTATTGTTTTGCCTATTCTAAAACTGATGTCCGTTGAGTTTGAATTTATTTGTTCTGGGGTAGACACTGCCGACAACGCGTTCAACACTTTAAGTTTTTTTAAGGTTTAATGGTTTCTGAGCATGGACAACCTGCTTTAAATACCATCACAGATTTTCAATAAAATTGAGGTCTGGGGACTGAAATGGCCATTCCAGAACGTTGTACTGCATGAATGCCTTAGTAGAATTTGAGCAGTATTTAGTAGGAGTGTGCTTAAGAAATCGATACGGCACTACATGGTTGCGGGCCTGATTACAATACGCAGGCGTCAGAATCAATATTGCTCGTTAACTTTAAAGCGATACATGTGTATTTTACGCATGTGATACGTCACGATGTTCACGTGACTGTACTTAATGCAAAAATATTCATAAAAAGTGCTTTAAAATCATAATCGCTCAACATTAATTGACTTTTTTTTAAGGGAAGAGTAGAAATGAACCATTTCACAGACTAGCTGGTTAGCTTTTCATAAGTCTTGTATGAGCGCTTTGGAGATGACAGGGACTTTTGCAGTGCCTTTTTATATATATATATATATATAAGTGGACGCGTGAAGTCTGTTTTAAAAATAGCCCATCAGTGATTGGATACTGTGTCTTGCTAAGAAAAATTAAAACACAGGAAGAATAAACATTTATTCAGTTATAAACTTAACATGGCACATGTTTCTAAATGTACCAAGTGGAGCCCTGTGGGCTTTCTCCCCTATGGCATAACCCTGACTTTCGAATTAACAACCAAACGTTTTATTTAGGTGTGTGGGAGCAGAAAGGAATCACACATCTTCACCATCTCTTCTCAGATAATATGTTTATATCATATACATCTTTGCTCCAAAAATACAAAATAACAAACGGAAATTTTTTACATTATCTGCAAGTTAAAAATATGATAAAGAAACAAATTCCAACACTTCAGGGTACGCTCCAACCGCCTGGCTTAGCTAAAGATATTACCAAGCTCTCTCCGACAACAACAAAAAAACTTTCAAAAATATATAAGTTACTTTCATATACGGATAAAATGTCTTTACCCATCTTAAAATGGGAGACAGACTTGTCTATAGCTCCGGAATCTGACTTTTGGATTCAAGTTTGTGAAAATGCATTTAAAATGACAAAACACACAAATTTACAACTTATCCAATACAAAATAATCCATACAACATACATTACTCAATATATGATGAAGAAAATGGGCCTCTCCGACTCCGACATTTGTCTCCAGTGTTTACAAAACACTACAGACACTTATTTTCATGCTTTATGGTTATGCACCCCGGTTATGTATTTCTGGACTAAAGTCTTAGAAAAACTTTCCGCTATCTTGGACTATAGGATACCTTTATCTCCAAACTTGTGTTTGCTAGGTGACCTAACAACAACTGACCTACCACATAAACAATTTCAATCTACACTTGTAGCCCTTACTATCGCTAAAAAAACAATTCTTGTTAACTGGAAAAATAAACAAACTCTGAATATCGACCAATGGTCTAACCTCCTCATAAATCACATTTTAATGGAAAAAATATCGGCCTCAAATAAAAAACAAATATCAAAATTCATAGAAATATGGTCTACGTATATAGAATATTTTAACCTAATTCTGGTTATTTAATTCTGCCTGTTAGCGAGAGCCACCACATCGTGATAACTTACATTGATGTCTCTGCATTTGGCAGTTTGTTACTAATGGTTGTGTTTTTATAGTCAGGAACCCAGTTGCTGCCAACAGGATCGAACAGATTCACCTCCAATGGGCACTAAAGGCTAATATTCGGATTCACTGCATGCCAGGGGACTAACGCTACAGGTGCTGTCCCCCCTGGCTGGGCGTGGGCGGGTCTGCCCCTCTGTTGGCTGCTGGGTGGCGGCTGCGTCTTGGTCGTTCCCTGGGTCTCGTGGTGGGTGCTGTGTTGCGGGGCTCTCCCTGGTGTCCGGGGCGGCGCCGCCCCGGCGCGGTCCGTCGCTCTGGGTCCGGCGACGCGGGTCGGGGCCTGTGGGCCGCCGGGGTGCCCCGTGGTTCCCTCTCCCCTCCCCCTTCCTCCCCCTTGCTTCCTCTCCCTCTTCACCTCTCCCCGCCCGTCCTCCGCCTCCCTGTCCCTTCTCCCTCGTCGCCCTTCCTCCTCCTCTCCCCCTCTCTCTGCGGCCCTGCTGCTGCCTCCTGCCCTTCCTGTCGTCTCCTTCCCCCGTCCCCTCCCCCTCCCCTGTTCGCCCTCCTCCCCCTCCCCTAGGCCGGGGGTTCCGTCCGTGGCCCGGGTCTCGGCGCTCCGGGGGCCGGGGGAGTGGGCGGGATTGGTGTTGTGCCCGCCCCGCTCCGGTGGGCCTCCGGGCACTTCGGGCGGGCCCCGGTATCCGGGGGGCAAGCCCCGCCGGGGTCCCGGTGGGGTGGGTGGGGGTTTTGGTGGGCGGGTGCGCCTCCCCCCCCCCCCCGCCCGGTTGGGGGGGGCCCAGCTGGTCGCTCCTCTTAACTCACTGCACTAGTTTTGCACAATACATTTTAGGGCACATAACACACTTTGGGGGGGAGTGGGGTGGGGTGGAGACACCGTCTCCGCCCTGCAGCTCCCCTCCAAATTTTAATGCACCACACAACTGGGGGGGGGGGGCATCGGTTGGGGCGGCCGCGGTATGAAGCAGTGCTGCGGTCGCCTGTCCGTGTGCACCCCCCCCCCCCCCCATTAATTTATTTTAATGCACCACATACGCTCATTGACATGCCTGGGGGGCGGATGGATCGGAGCAGGGGGGGATATCATTTCCCTCTGCTCCGGTTCACCTGCCCCCAATTTTAATGCACCACACACACACACTTATGTATATACACTGGGTGGGGTCACACACACGGTTTAGGGGTAGAGTTCGCCAGTCGGCGAGCTGGCGAACTTAGTAACAGGGTTAGTTTTTCACTTTGATCGTTGGGGTGACGACCGGGGCCTCTCCCCGCTGGGCCTGGGGTTCGGGGATGCCGCCCGTCCTCCGGTGCCCCCATCTCCCCTTCTGCCCCTGGTGTTCCGTCCCTCCGCGTGGTGGGGTGGGCGCGGGTGCCCTCTCCGCTCCGCTGCCCGGCCCCCTCTTCGGCGCGGATGCCTAGGTGCGGTGTGTCCCCGGGGTCTGGGGTCGGGGGCTGGGGGGCTGTCGGTTGGTGGGGGTGGGGGCGGGGGGCGGGGGCGGCTTGGTTGGTGGGGGGTGGTGGTGGGGGTGCCGGGTGGGGGGTGCTGGGGTGGGGAGGGTGTCTGGGGATTTGGGGACCTGGGGGCGGTTGGGGCTGGGTTGGGGTGGGTGGCGGGGGTGGGGGGCGGGAGGGTCGCGGGGGGAGCGGGGGTTGTGGGCCGGTGGGGTGCCTGGTGGGCCTGCAGTGCCCCGTCCTGCTGCGTTGGGTTGGGGGCGCGGGCCGCGTTGGTATCGTGAGGTTGTTGGCAATACCCAGCCCTAGTATTTAGGGTTATTGTCGTATTGAAGTATCCAGCCCTGGCATAACTTCAACTTTGTCAATAGCTCAACTCAACGTTCGATATGACCGTTGTTTATCTTGTATCCTCATTTACCAAAAGTTCAGTGTGTCTGTATTTTTGTGCTAGTTCAAACAATATGCCTGTCTGCTATAGTTGCATCTGTGATTGGTTGAATGTGCGTGGCCGAAAGTTGACGTTACTTGCATTGAATGATGTGAGCTATTTGGAATTAAATTATCCCTCATTGCATCAAAATCCGACAAAATGTTCCTGGCCAGAATTTGACAGACTAAACGTGCCATTTTAGGACTTGTTTTTTTAATCTTTCAAGTGCAAATCAACCTGCCAGACTCTTGCTCCACCCATCACTAATATTTGAAAACAGTGCTCAAAGGGGACGTTGCCTGGAGGTCCGTTGAGCTTGTATGTACCATGGTAGCAGAGTGACTATGTCAGTTTATATAAGTGACGTTGGTAGTCCCAGGTCATCCAAAGAGAAGACAAATAGCCAAATTATGTTTATTTGTTTGTTTTATTTGTGTGTTTAAAGGCAAAGTTCTTACTTTTTTTGTTCCTGAAGCAAGTTATCGTAACATAATCTAATATCGGCCCTTGCCTAGTCGGGTCCTTCACCAAGGACCTGTTTGCCCTGGGGTTTGCCTTGCCTTAGCTCCTACGATCATTGGGACACGCAATACCGGCTCCTACACCATGATTAAGTGAAAGGATTTTGGGGTCCTGAGTGCCAGACTTTTGGGACACTACTTAAGTTCATTTCTTGTTAGTTTTATTTTCCAAATCTAATGTGGTGGTGGTGTAAAAAGGAACAATCCTAAACCTTCTGTAAATCTTCATGTACTTTAGGTTCTACTTCAGAGTCAATGTGAAGTGAAAATACATGCCATACATTTGTTTCACATGCCACTGAAAAAAACGTTGTTAACATCCCTGCCAGATTTGAATGTTTACAAAAATTTAAATTTGGGCTTCAAAATGGTGAAGAATGTAATCAAAACGTCTCTGCTCTCAAATGCTGTCGTTGTGTCTGCTGACTGTGCTGCAACCACAACCTAAACTGTCAATCAGATATTACAATAACAACCTGAAAAATTGAACACTATTCAGGCCAAATTTGGGTTGTGAAAAATCTGTAGATTTGTTTTTTGCCTCGTCGTGCCCGGAGTGGCGGGGCCCGACAGAAATTAATTTGTCAAGGGAGCTGGGTCGGGTGGTGTCTGCAGGGCTCTACACTAATTTTTAAACTAACTTTTTCAGTTGGTTGCACCGCAGGATTTGGTCGCACCATTTTTGGGGAGTTGCAGCATGATCATATTTGCTGATGTACAGTTGTCTTAATTTGCATACCGTAGGTTCCTATGACGTAAAGATTGACAGTGACAAAACGAGTCAATTATTTTATATAACTTTAAAATAAAACTTTGAGGAGAAAACTATTTTTCTTTTATGTGAATATTATTTTGTTCAACACAGCTCCAGGTCCAGCTCTTATAGTGAGGCCTCCCAACCATCTTCCCCTTGGGAAAACCACACAATTTACATTGAAGCTCAGATGACTGATGAAAATAACTCTAAAGTCACTGCTATGACTCTGAATATTATTCTTGTACAGTGTTTGCCTGCTGTTGAAAAGGGACAAATGTAAAGTCACTCCAGTTTTGGTGGCAAATGATATAAGAAGAATTATATATAAGAAACAAAGGTTTATTCTTTTTTGATTCATTTACATATCAACCACTACAATGCGGAATGGAAGCCTTGTTATAAGATTAGGTATTGTAAACATAATTGACTAAATGTACCATTGATTGTTATTAGGTAAAATAGCAAATTTATTTCACCCCCATCATTCCTCTTGATACAGTATATGTCAGCTTTTATAGATTGAGAGAAAGCCCACATTGTTTACATATTTGCAAATTTTAACGTTTATTGCATTGATGGACTTCTTTCTGTGTGAGTATGAAATGTCCGGATGCATTTGAATGCACCGCACATCTTGCAAGAGACGGCAATGTTTACATTACATTAGTGGCTAACTGCTACGCCGGAGATTTGTGCCAGCCGTATCATACGATGAAGGCGTAATTAAATAGCGGTTTCTTGGTGTCCCTAATTAGCGATTTAATATGATTTCGGGACGGCATTGTGTTGATCTTGGTTGTCGAGAGAGGCTTCACCACACGGGGGGGAAAAAACAAACGGTCTCGAAATACCATGGACCATAACAACGAGTCAAGTTAGAAGACATGCCACCGTGCGCTTTGAGGGTTTATTTCAAAATAAAAGCCTACCAAACCCTATTGCTTTGACGTCCATATATTGGTAGGCATTAGTTTTGGTTGCGCGTGGTCTCTATCTGAACTTGTTCTCGCACTTGTTCCGAACGAATTATGGCTCAAAGATCCCTTGCACTATTAATTAAAACCTACATTTGCGCCCAGCCAACGGATGATTTTTTATTTTATTTTATTTTTATTAGTTTTTTAAAGCAAACACTGTAAAGTTGACCGCATTTGTGGTAAATTGGTCGCAGTGTCGAACCTGGTCGTCTTTTTCACCATCCGGTGTAACACTGCGTGGCCGCATGCTTTAACTGCTTTAATTGGAAATTTGAAGGAGCGGCGGCTACAATTTAGAATGAATACAACAGAATCACTGCTATTTAGTCTAGCATAATTGTTTTGCCCAATGATGTTAGTAGAAATGGGCATAATAACAGTACGTCCATTTTTTTTATGCCCGTTGAGTGGCGGCGTATGTGAAGCTTGCTTGTCGCTCAAATTTCGACCTGCAACACAAATTTAAAAAATGGCAATTCGTAACTCAAAATACTTCTCTGTAAGTCATTTGCCATTCCTTCCCAAGGCTTCTTATTTTTCCCCTGATGGTTTTTTGAGTTTTTCTTTGTCGTTTCCTTTGTCATGATCAGAGAATGTCGTTCATATTTGTCAACTGTAGGTGTGTGAAGCCCTTTTAGACCCTTTTGTAATTAAGGGCTATATCTATAAATACATTTGACTTGACGTTATTCTAAAATATCATTTGGCCAATGACACTAGATATATGTTCCCTGCAACCTTCAATTTAGTAGATTCCCAGTTTATTCCCCTAAATCCCAGTTAATTCCCATGGCAAATTTCCTACTTGAACATTTCTCACAGATGACTGTTCATACACACAATTACGTCGCTGAGTGGGGAACTGAACCCACACTACCGTCACCTTAACCAGGCAAGTAAACCTGCATTGCAGCTCTGCATCCACAATAATCTTGGGAATGCTGGAAGAACATTCGATGGTTCGATACCAACTGACTACCATATCAGGAAATGGATTATAATTTCACTGAAATGATTAAATGCATGTTAGCTTTCAGCATCAGATGACCCTTTTTAAAATAAATACGCCATTAGCCATGAGTTTGAACTAATCCAGTTAGCTCAGTGCTTAGAGCAAGTGCCTCCCACCAAGGAGAACCTTAATAAAGTAGCCTGTTATTGTGTCGGATTACACTGAAGTGAACAAAGGTGTGCGAGTTTCTTTTTATAGTGAGAAAGCGGTGACTCATGCCGAACGTCCAAATGCATCACGGCCCCCAAAAAATCTGGAAAAACGGAAATGTTTGTCTACTACTTACAGTAGTTCTGAGTCTTTGCACGTTTTCAGCAACTATGTAATTAGAAATAAATATCTGTATTTTCTTTAGGGCAGCACGGTGGCTGACTGGTTAGCACGTCCGCCTCCCAGTGCAGAGGACGTGAGATCGAGTCCAGGCTTCGGCCTTCCTGGGTGGAGTTTGCATGTTCTCCCCGTGCTTGCGTGGGTTTTCACCGGGTACTCCGGTTTCCTCCCACATTCCAAAGACATGCATGGCAGGTTAATTGAACACTCCAAATTGTTCATAGGTGTGATTGTGAGTATGGTTGTTTGTCTCTGTGTGCCCTGCGATTGGCTGGCAACCAGTTCAGGGTGTACCCCGCCTACTGCCCGAAGCCAGCTGGGATAGGCTCCAGCACCCCCCGTGACCCTTGTGAGGAAAAGCGGTCAAGAAAATGGATGGATGGGTGGATGGATGTATTTTCTTTACAGGGTCTTTAAGTCACAATTAATTGACTTTTGTGAGTGCTCACTTACTTGGTTAGCAAGGGAGAAAGAGACAGCACTATGCCATTGTCAAATTGTACTTAGAAAAAAGAAAATAGGGTTTAAAAAAATCAGTAAGATATACATTTAATGTAGGTTTATTCAAAAGGAGCAACCCACAAATCTTACATTTCCACTTTCATTTTGTTAGCACCTTTTAATAGCACTACTACAATATGCCAGAGTAGCTCATATGCATGGGGCTGAATGATTAATCTAAATTTTAGCGTGATTTTGATTTTGCCTTCTCATAATAAAAAAACAAAAACAAAAAAAAACAACATAATAATCGAAGAAAAACAATAAATGTGCAAAATGTGTTTCAAGTTTCTTACGTTGTGAAAGTACCCTGAATGCACCATGTTGCTTGTAGCAAACCCAGAGTGATTCATCATGACACCCCAGTTAACTGTAAAACTAAACACACAAGAAGAATTACATCCAGTGTATATTTAAATAAATTAACATGCTTTGTTTTTAAAACATTGCCAGCCTAGTGCTAATGCTAATGGGGGATCCAATTCAAATGCTAAAGGAGTTAGTGTCGACTTCGGGAGTGATAGTCCTTCAAATAACCAATATGCACAAAAAACAAACAAAAAAAAGGGTAAGATAAAACTACTCACAGGCACAAATTCTTCCCAAAATGTGAAAAATAGGTTATTTTAATAAAATGCAATCGCAAATTTGTTCTGTTCACATTGTTACCATGTACACCATGAATGCACGCCACTACATTGCGTCAAGTCAGTCAAGTGACCAAAATGCGCAGGAACACCTAGTATTTGTTTTCAATTGCTATTTTAGTGTCTATTCTTATTTTACCTTCTTACTAATGTAATTTCTCTTTTAAGTCATATTAATAGCTGAGTTTTCATGGATTCTAGAAAATGTATTTGACCATAATCATCCAGCCCTAGTTTCCCATTTGACCATAATCATCCAGCCCTAGTTTCCCATTTGATACAACAAGCAAGGATATACATGGTATTACTAGTGACTGGCGATAAGAGGATTTAAAAAAAGAAAAGAAAAAAAGTTTCACTTCTCTATGAACAATGTGTGGTCACCACATTTTCACCACCAGTTTTAGCTGTCTTGTTGCATGATTACCAAATGTGACTAGGTACGTCAGGCTGAAGTAAATTTAGAGTTGTGAATGAGCGGTTATGAAGCATTTGTGGAGTTACTCTGATATCGAAGTGCCGGGTTAATGTGTGTGGTGTTTTGCTGCAATTTAAGCAGATGTATTAATCATTAACCACCTGTATAGACATCCATCTAAACACCTGTCTCACATTTCAGTTTTTACACCACCCCGTCAAATATCCCAACTGTAACGTGTCTGTATTCAGGATGCCATTGTCTGGGAATTTAGCACATCTGCCTGAGATAGATTCATCATTTACCAGACAGTTAACTACATTTTATTTACTTTCCCATACAGTAGTAGTAAGTATAACAAGTACTTTCCAAGCCTGTGCTAACAGGAATTTACTGTGTATTATGTAACATTTTCTGAAATTTGGGATTAAATGTGATGAATTTATATGACTGTATATAAATAATATGCATCTATATGCAACATCTCATTTTCTCTGTGGCATTTAGTGTACTTTTTTTCACATATTTGTCAACTATACTTTTTTTTTTCTTTTTACACATTTGTGGAACAAGAGAGACTGTGATGATACATTTCAAAGCTTTGGCTACAAAGCAAAATGAAAATCTAAACGTCATGATGGAAATATAAAGGTCTTCAGTTATTTTATTTGACATCTCATCCCATAATCATGTAGGACCTGGAGAGTGAAGCTTCTTTTCAGACACTTTTCACACTTACTGTACACAAGCTTTACACACAAGTAGAGGCATTATAATGGAGGGCGGCTCTGACCTGTGTGGGAGGGCGTGTGAGAGACTCCCATTCTGTTCGACGAAGCATGACTTGTTTGAAAGAGAGAAGGAAAGATCATCGAGAGAGAAAGTCAA